>NC_141695.1:1623164583-1623359583 GCF_964263255.1 Lissotriton vulgaris
CAAATTGGAGGTGTATGAATTAATAAAGAACGGTGCTAAGGCCCTTTTTAAGCAGAGTTCAAGCCCATTTTCACCAGGACCCTGAAGCAAGTCTGTGAACCTTCGATCACAGGAAGAAAAGGTTTGGGAAGGCCCCAAAGGAGCCCCCGATGCACCATGAAGGGCCACCAAGCGGACTAAAAGAGCTCGAGCTGCAGAAAGAAGAAAAGAACACAGTGGAAAAGTATCCCTGATGCAACAAACGAGGTTAAAAGCATTTTTGTTGATACCTTGGTGTCAGTTTGGCATTCATTGCCCTTTGCTTAATTTCCAGTGGCAATAATCTGGCATATGACAGGACTCAATATTCAATTAATTGCGGAGCATCGCTGGATTTCTTTTTTTAAGGAGAGGATACAATAGCTATCCATTTAAAGAATCTAGGATAATAGAGGACTACTATATGCTATTAATACATGGAATACTAAACCAAGATGACTGAAGAAAAGGGTCACGCGTACATTTTTTTTTTAACTCGAGCCATCTATTGGGACTCCGAATCTCACGGCATCCATGTGTCTTTAAACAGCTGGACCAAATTCTACAACTGTGTTTTGACTTTCGTATTACCCTTGTCCTTTCCTTATGTCTTCTGATACTTTATATATTACTTGACTTGAATTATGTTGGTATTTTTATTTTTGCATACTACCTATGTCTTACCTTTTCTTATGTTTCTTCCTTTCTGTATTGTGTTCTACTTATGGCTACAAGTAAAAAATAAACAGCTGGACCCATGTGTCTTAAAACAAATGGACCACACGTTCAGTAGTGACTGACCCTGCTCCGTTGGCAATATTACTGACTCTACTGTGAGGAAGTAAAGTTATGTCAACATACAGCTTTAATATAAACCATCCAATGCGCTGATGATACATTATTCCCTCGTGGAGGAAAATGAAATGTATAAATAATGGTGGTAGTTATTTCCTTAATTGAACACCCATAATAGAATGACATACCATTCTTGCATATCCTCGCCTTGGCATTATGGAAATACTTGGCATCGCAGTGGGGATTCTTAACAAAAAGTAGGCATCCTTGGCATGTTTGCAACCACCACAAACAATGCTGGTTCCGGCCCAAATACAATCATTTTGTGGACTACTACGGTAAGATGGCATCCAGTCTTGTGTAAAACTATATCTGATATAATGGTAGCAAGGACTCTTAAATTATGGGCACAATATCACCCAGACATGGTATAATGCTTGCACCGCCATAATATTGGCACATTGTGGCATTTTAATTACGGCTTCAAAAAATCTACTCAATCACTCGCTATGGCAAGTCAGATGATATCAGGTCGAGCTACTTTAGCTATTTTTAGCACCTACTTTAGCTATTTTTAGCACCTACTTGTCTGTTCTGCCAGTGAAGTTAAGCTGGAAGGAACAGGTGTTCTTTTCATTCAGAAGTGAATGAGCTAAAAAGACACCTTCAAATCTTTTTTTTTTTGTCTTGACACATGTGCAGTCTGTTTAAGGACAGAGGTTAAATGTCAGTTTGTCTTTTTACTAATTGTTTCTCATCTCATTTTGTTTACTTCCGCTTATTAGTTATAGGTTTTTGTCAAATGACCTGTCTGACTTCATCTTGGAACAAAATGCTTTATGAGGTCAGTTTTTTTTCTAACACAATATTTAAACAGATTGCAAGTGAATTTTACAAGTATTTAAAAATATATCAGGAATTACGAAATAACTTTTTTTTGTAAATCAGAAGTGTGCAAGCAAAGATTTAAATGGAGCAACACAAATCAGAACACTTTACTTGGTGATGTGCAAATGGCAAATATTTGCATAAACTCAATTTCCAAACATTATACACTATAAAGCTTTATCAGTAAAACCGCATATCAATGGGAAATGTTGATGCCATTTTAATGGAAAATCTGCTGCATGCAAATAAGTGAGCTACCACTTCATACTTCAGGTATGTATTATTAAAAGTGAAAGGCTTTAAACATGAATTGAGAAACATTCCTGCCCCCACCCCAATGCAATTAATGAACTAAGAGGTAAGTCGAGGTCATGTGTATCCTATATGAGGCTAGTTTTGTATTATAGATGGAGCAAAAGTTTAATCTATTAAATCAAGCAAAAAGTGTTTTTTACCGCAGACATGCTTAATTTGCTTATTTGCTCTCATATGTGCTAAAGAAACAAAATGGTGGCTCAAGGAATAAAATTTTTTGCCCAGCTTCATATAACTTTAAACCAGTTTATGGGTCCAGAATAGTGCTTAATTCGTATTAAAAAAAAAAAAAAGCAGTGCCAGGGCCTCCGTCAACGGGCCACTTCAGTCAGCCCACCCATTGCCCCTACAGGGCTGCCAATGACATTACAAACACACCTACTAACCATGACACTCATACAAGTGTGAGAATTCAGACTATTCCAGGCAGCCAAAGCTATTAGAATAGCTTGGGAAACGGGTTTTAGTAATTTTCAATGTAAATTGAATTCATAAATAACTGTTTTGCTTACCTGAAAATAAGATAAACAGCGCCACTATGTGGCAGACTGCCATAAGTGCCGATGCTGACAATTATGTGCCAGTGCCAACAACAAACCGCAGGCTCGAATTAAGCAGTGGTCAAGAGCATTATAATTAGGTCAAATAGATTATTTGAGTCACTAGACCTGTAGTACAAAAGGGGGCAGGGTATGCTCAGATGCGAGTCCCTTGCTCACTTTGCCACTGGATTCAAGCAAGCCGGGCTGAAGACGGCTGAAATGCCAGAACCCGGTCCTCGGAAGCTTGTTTCCGGTCCAGGGAAGGAATGGCTTGGCAGTTCGGGCTGGACTGTTCCCATGAGGCACAGGGTCAGACTGATTTGCATATAGCCATGTCTGAACTGGGGTGGCGGAGTGGGCTAAAGAACGGTGATGGATTAGGCCCGGATCTTTTGACTGGGTGCGAGTGTTTGATTGGTTCAGATGCTCCGTCCATTACCATCCCCTTTAGTATCATTAGACCTGCAGACATCTGTAGTGGTCTCAGTCTATGTGATATGGGTAATTTCGTTGCATACACCTATCCACATTCACCAATTCGTCCATCCATTAACTCACAGTAATACATCAAGGCACTCACTATACAATCATCCATGCAAGCACCTAAACACTTATTATCAATGCATTTAGTCACTATTTCAGTCAACTATCCACACATTCACTCATCTCTCACGTTGAGCCACTGATCCATACCACTGATCCATACAATCACACACAAACTTGCCAATCATTGATGAAGAACCTTCACTTATAAAACAACCAAATGCGCATTTGCAAAAAGCTTGCTGTTTCTGCAGCTGATAATTAAGAAGGCATCAGATTTAATTGTGTGTTAAAGTCATCCCCTTGCTTAAAAGAAGAAGCCAAACAAGAGGACTTAATTTCCCACCACCCATCAAAACAGGAAGTGACATCACTGAATTACCCATCATCCATACAGACAGGAAGTGTCATTACTGATTTTCTTGCCAAAACGGTCTTCAAAAGAAGCTAAGCAAGAGGACTTGTATTCACACAACCCATCAGCACAGTAAGTGACATCCCGATCTTCTATCATCCACCAGCACTGGAAATATTCAAGTGGACTTTTAGATGTTCCTCGAGTGCTGATGATCCTGGAGGAATCCAGACAGACACAATCACACACAACTCTATTGATAGTCTTGAAGGTGGTGGGAGGGGTAGAGCTCAAGGAGGATCTGAAAATCCTTAACAGAGTGAAGACAAACTGACATTTGACCTCCGTCCTTGAACAGACAGCAAATGTTCAAGATAAAAACAAGATTTAAAGGTGTCTTTACTGCTCATTCACTTGAATGAAAAGAATACCTGTTCCTTCCAACTTCATCCGCAGAGTGAATGTGTCAGCTTCTATGAGCTGCTGGTGACTTGTCTTGATGGGTAAGACAAGAGGGCTCCACCAAATCACTTGAGCATATTCCAAGATATTAGCTAGCAGTATTTTGAAGTGGAATAGGCCGGGTGTGGCTGCATAAGATATGTTGTAGAACAAAGGGAGTCTGTTTTTGCAGCTGTGCAGGAATCTGCTTACAGCCATTCCAAGAGAGAGGGAGGAGATTATGTAACCACAAATGGGTCTGCAGAGGGCCACTGCTTTGATCTGGAACATACAGAAGGGAGAGATCAGAGCAACACCAACTGGGGACATGGAGCAGGTAGCAGCAAGCCAGGCACGGTTGTGGCCTAGCAGTGATACACCAGTGTGAAATATATTAGATACCTGCCAAACATAGCACACTGCTGGTGATGAAACTAGGGCAATACAGCACATGTACATTGGTTCAGGAGTGTGAGGTTGAAGTCTATGCATCTCCTTTGTAGGAAATTGGATTATGTGGCCTGCACAAATAATAGGTCCACAGTTTGTCCTTACTGAGAAACAAGCACCCCATTGTAGTGCTCGACTCTCACAGTAGAGAGAGCAGTCGAAAGCCTAATAAGTGGAGGTGGTGTTGGCAGTACTCACATTTGCTGGTACACAATTACACTCAATAATAGTAGCCCAGTCAGTGCCTTTTCTTTAGAAAAAAGAAAAGCACATTACACACACACACACACACACACACACACACACACACACACACACACACACACACAAACTAAATACTATGCATTCATTTACACCTATATACATTAGGCAAGTTCAAGATACCATAGATGACATTCCATATTCACCTTTGACGACCATAAAGGTTCTTACAAACATTTAAGTTAGGTCTATTGGTTTGGTCAAAGGTCCATGATCAACAAAGCACATGTCAAAAACACCATCATTTTGGGAGTAAATGCAATAATCAATAATAACCATGTGTAAATGCACTTATTAATGTTAAAAAAAGCATATCCGCATTGAACAATAATCAGTCAACATTATGTCAATAAAGCTTTTTAAAATGAACATAAAATAATAATAAAACATTATTGTAACTCCTACAGCTCCCCCACAATACTTTCTGAAATAGTTGGTAATGTCCCCGTCTTTCTGGGCCACCACAAGGAAAGATAAATATGTAAATAGGCCTGCTCTGCAGGGCATTAAGGGGCACTCTAGCTAGACTCTGTGAATATATTAATATCAGCTCTCCCGCAGAGATGGCTTCAAAGCTTTCCTTGAATTTTTTCCATAAGGCAGGGGTGCTTGGACTCACCCAGAAGCCCCCAGGCAGGCCTCCACTGATTGTTAGCAGCTCAAGGAGTCACTCTCCCTGGCTGCCTCTGCTGACAGCTCCCGTACGCGAGAGTGAGCATTATCTCCCCCACTGCCCGAGGGAACGGTTAGCTCTTCTCCCCAGTTCACTCTTGCAAGCAAGTAGATCTGATCTTTGATGGCCAAATCGCTCCCCCCAGACACAGAGAGTGGAGGTTAGGTTCTCCACTGCTGGTGCCAGGGTAGGGATCCCAGGTCCCTCCTCTTAAGGGAGCACCAGCGCGACGGCTTTCCTCCCGTTCTCAGCATAGTGGAAAAAGTAAAAACGGTTAATGGGGCCCACACAACACCTCATCAGGGCTTTCTCCCAGCTGGTCCTCAGTGGGTGTAAAGGGGCAAGCCTCACTAGCACTTGGAAAGACCTGGTCCTGGGGACAACTGGGGCAGAGTCCTTAGTCATTTTTGGGCATCAGGGGTTTCCATGTTCAAGTTGTACATGGCTGTCGCAGTCACAGGGTGCTGCAGCGAACAGTACAAAAACACCAACCAAGAGTCTCGCTCCCATGTACAAGAATTTTTAAAGGGGGTAAAAGGTTCTAGAATCATAGCACCCCTAACACATTACCTCTCCACCCCTGTCCCAATCCTCCAGCAGAGCATGCTGGGCAGTTGAATATGGCGTCATCCAGGGGTCACTGGTCCCATCTGCGCCTGTGGTCTCAGCTCCAACCCTCGCTGACATTACTGCCAGGGCTCCAGATGCTTGGACTTTCTCCTTTGTTCAGTGGTCATGGACTGTCTCCCCCCCCCCCCCCCCTCCCTCCGGGCAGTGGGCCAGGTAATTAACAGATGCAGATTTTTTGTATCTCCACACTTCCCTCTTCAGGAGATGAGCAACGCACTATTAATTACTCTTTTTGTGTGGTGCGGTCTTATTTCCTTCTACTGGAGAGAAATGAAATTAACTTGGTACAGCAAGGTGACAAAAGGCCTGAGTTCTGATCCTGAACCAGAGAAATATGACAATTCTGGATGACTCATAGATTGTACAGATATTCTCTTGGGACTTGCAGATTTGATTTTCTTGTACATGCCCCACCCCATTTTGATATGCCACTGGACTTTGTAGGCCAAAGAGAAGAAAAACTGCATTCCAAGCTAGTTTCCCCCTTTTTTGTATAATAAAGTTTCACTACAGACAAAATAGTAAATCACACTGATTAACCCTAGGACTGTACACTAACATTATATGGCCTATGCAAGGTCAATATCTAATCTTGCAGAGTCCCCACTGCACCAGGCTACCTGTGCACAGTTACCATACTGTGCACAACAGCAGCCTCACACATGTGCATGTTCACGTGTAATAGCAAAGTGCCCCTTACCCTAGCGTCACAGCTGTCTTATCTTAAAAGGCAGACGCTGGCAGTAAACATGCGTAGTCCATTTAACATGTGATTATCGTGGCTGAGATGCATTGAGACTCATCCATAGTAAAAAAATCCGCAAACTGGAAATTCAAAAAGCAAAAAATCCGGGTGTACTCAAAGGGCGGAACCCACCTGCAATCTCCTTACTATCACAGAGTTTAATTTTAAACAAATTATTTATCCTGTAAATTACCAAGAAATACGCCACTTTGTAGAGGTAAAAAATGCTTAGTATTACTAATTACATCATCTTGAAAAAATGTTAAAGTAGCACAAATTGAAATTCATGAATGGGAAGAATAACAACTCCAATATATTAGAGAAAGCATCATGTACATTGAAAAATAGCAAGTCAACTTTTACAAAAAATGAAGAAATACCATGAACTGTGGGATTAATCACCTCTTTGGGGTTTTGAATTATCTTATTTTATACATCTCAGATGCATACTTTTAAAAACTTCCTTCATAACCACCACACCCCCTCACCTTGCTTGTTCAATGCCACTTGAGTTACCTGCATGTGTTCTTTTTGCTAAGTAATGCTAAATTATCCGTTCACATGTTTTTTCTAGTTGTAATTTCTCTGCAGATGAGACCATCGCTCTCTTGCTACTTCCTTCATCTAAATATGAAAATATTTTTAACCTGCAGACCGATAGGCATAAAACTAGATGGTTACATTTCACAATAAAAGCTTAGTTCAGTCCTGCTAAGAGGTTGTGCTTTGATTAGGAACTAAGTCCTGAAAGAACAATTGGGACTGGCTTTTACACCAGATTTACTAGAGAAAGACCACAACTTCTACATTTCATCTGTAATGCTCTTCCTTTGGACCCAGCCTAGGAACAGCTGAAATGTGTTGTGCCTGGGTTTTCCTCCTTTCCAGTTGCTCAGCCAGAGTGAGTGTTATGTCTGTGTGGAATGTTGGAGTGCGTGATGTCAGAGTTCAGAATGTGAGTGTGCCTGTGTGTCTGTGGAATGACAGTTGATGAGTGTGGGCTGAGCAACTAACACCTAGCTCCTGGTGGGACCTTAAATGATTATCTATTTACCTTAAATGATTATCTATTTACCTTAAATGACTATCATCTGAAATTAACATGGAACTTATATTGATCTGCAAATAAACCTACATCTTGGGTAAACTTCCTGGCTTCCTCTGGACTTATATCTTCTTTTACCCACAACAAAATGTAGATATTTGAAACTATGAAATCAGCCCAATGACTCAGGAATGCGAATTCCACAAAATCTATTGTGTGTCCATCTCTTTCAGTCATCTTATATCTCCGTACAGTCTAGTTGTCCAAAGGAGGGTCAGAAAAAGTCTTTGGCTAGGTTATCTTTAAGATTGTTAACAAGAGTCTACCAGGACGGATTCATATAGTTTATTTTATGGTCTGGTTGGTCTTTCGCTTTGGGTGGGCCAAAACTCCACTGCCATTCAGCGAGGTGGGATATGACAAGAGGTGCCCAGGTGTCAGAGCAGGAATTTAAACCAGATTTGGCCTCACAGAAACACAGTAGAGCCCCACGCAGAAGTATTCATACACATTTTTATAAAGTGCTCATATAGTACTGACAATTAAACATGCATAATGTCGATAAAACTGAATAAAAACCGTTCGCATAGGAGTATACAAAAAATCTAAGAAGGTTTTCAAAAAAATTACACATGTGCGAGCCAAGAGATAGTGAATCAGCACTCCTTCACCAAATCATGACACACTCGTGAAGTATTAATGTGAAATGTATTGGTTTGGGAAATACAGAGAGAATTGCCAGATAGTATGAATCTGATGATTATGCTAGAGTACAATAATGAATACTTATGGAAAGGCCAATATGTATCGTAAGTGTCATGTATCTCGGCCTTTATGACAGGTGTAAGCGCATGATCAGCGAAGCAAGCGTCACTTTAGTAAACAGTCCTGAAAATATGGAGCATCAGTTAAGATGAGCACTGCCAGGTGGGGAGGACTGCTAAAGGATCCAGGGTGAACACCCAGGCACTGGCAAGTCCATAGCTTTGAAGCACACCACTACACTACACAACAGCCAAAGATCACACAGATAGCAAGACTTGTGAATCTGATTTCAAACACTTGTTTTCTAGTCTATGGAGACAATGTTTAGACTGTAAAGTTAATGCATCGCATCACATGCTCGAGCTCCCTTCGACGGGTCTTTAGGACCAGTGAAGCTACAGATATCAGTGAAACTAACATGATAAATCAGTTGCTGAATGCTACAAAGAGAATGACTGTGCTCGCATACCACAGATAGTATAAGGCGCCTGACCCAGAGTTTACGAACGTCTCGAGGAAAGGAATGCTTTAATGAAGGAGACACCATGCAGAGCACAGGGAGCATTTCAGAGGCTTTACATCGCATACATTTTATGCAAAATGTTAACAAACCTGTCTTGCAGATGCACAATCACACACTTAAAATACTTTGCAGGGCAGAAATGCTTTCTTGCATACCAGCAACTTTTCCTGTCATCTCTAACTTTAACTCTGTAGGTTTATTTTTAGAAATATACTTTTGAAGACTGGCCTCTTTTTAAAAGGAAAACAAAATCAACCCGAATGGAGGAGTAGATAAAAAGATGCCGTGTACATTGGGGTAGATTATAGACTTCGAGAAAAAGTGTGGAGAAAAATGATCATGCTTGTCCAAATCCACTGTATGTATACTGCGCCTTGGTCATCAAGAATCCACACACACACACAGAATTCAATCTAGACATTCGCCAATTAGGTTGTAGGCATATTGCTACACCAGCTCAACCTACTTGAGTAAGGAGTTTGGCCTTGGTGGAGACCCGATAAGCAGTATCTCCCCTGAGGCCCAGGTAATAAACCACCCTTGTGACTTATCTCTCCAAAAACACATACGACTCCAAATGAAGGAAGTATCTACGTTCTCCAGCTTCAAGCAGATGATCCAGTTGAACATCAACAATATGCAAAAGCAAAGAGGCCCTCCACAACACACAGCTAACCAGAGATAAGTCTACAAACTCATCTAATCCCCAATGAGTCAGTGAAATGATGGAGATCAATCAGCATCTCCGCTCTGCTACTGCAAAAATACTTTGCTGATGAGTACTTGTCTTCTCACTGCGAGACTGTTTCAGATCACAAGTGGCTTCCAGGGTGGCAGAGATGACGTAGCAGCAAAAACCCAATCGCACGCAAAGTATGTGTTAGCAGTGGGCAGTGGCGAGCAGCCCATCTTTGCTCATACATTGGCTTGAACAATTCTGGAAGGCCAGACAAAGAACAATATTGGCCATTAAGTTATCCAATTGCCTGAATAAACCTAGTAAAGACAACAGTGTATCTCCAGAGATGTGCGCAGCAAATGGTGAACAAAAGCAGTGACATAAAAACACAGACGTTTTCCTGGTTATTGAAATAACCAACACCTGCACCGCTACCTCCTGGACCATAGAAGTGGGCAAGAAAATAATTACCCTGAACAAGTAGAAAAACATCACGTTCTAAAGACATATCAGTCTCCCAAGTAAAGTAATCCACTCATCCACTCTAAAACCATGGGAACTGAAACAAGAGAAGCATGCTTAAGCCGCTGAGTACAATGGTGGCAGCTTGAAATAAAGCCACAAAAGCAACTTCGATCAAGGACAAGTTGCAGCCAGCAAGAACCAGTACCTTAGAAGGGCGTGATCTGCCCACAGTACCTAAATCCATATAAGCTGTTCAAGGAAAACATGACAACATATCGGAGCTATCCACAAAGACGACACAGGGTTGGTAGAATCAGTTTTGGAGGGAAATATCAGCTTTATGCCAAGATTTTGCTAAATCCATTTCCAGCTTAGATCATCCCTCCTAAAAGTCTGAGAACATCCAGGACAGTTTGAAACAAATGTAGCGGAACAAGCCCGTGAACAGGACGAGCTTGCTATCAGAGTACTCCCCTTGGAACATCAATGAAATTAGACGACATGGAGACCTGCTCTTGCTCTACAAATTCGAATCACTGATAAAGAAATAAGCAATACTGAACTGAAAAAACTATATGTAATCTCTATTCGGACACCTGCAATTGTCCTAGACTGGTCACAACCTCTACACTATCTATCTGATATGTTATTTATGGCGCCATACCTTTCGAAAGACATGAGCTTCACATTATTATTGTACAGGCATTTTCTTTGAATCTTGAATGTATACATGTTGTAGGTGACAGATGACTGACCATGTATCTTGGTCGATTGCCAAGCCTAGATCTGCACCTCACCTATCACACTTCTTATGCAAGTGAAGGGGGTGGGGGCAAACAAAGGGTTTTGTACAGCATGGAAACTTCGCTTACCACCATTTGAAAATGTCCTTTAATTGGATCATGTGTTTCCCCCTTTCACTAATCTCCAGTGCAATTACCTCGCGTCTTAATTGAGGTAGGCAAAATAATCTTGTGAAATAGTTGTATGCAGAATTATTGAATCGAGTTCTCCTATTGGTCTTCCAGCACTAGTGCACCCACTACGATCACAATTGAAGATTTATATCCATTGTCTCAGGTGCAAAGTCCTGATGTTATGCCCTAGGTGTCAGCAGGAATGAAGGGGTCTTGGGCCTGCTTTTCTCAAGATCAGCTACTAATGCTTCAGTAGGATAACTGTGGCCTTGTGGGTCGGCTATTGGCTGCTATATCTTTTGGGGAGCCAAAGAGTATTCCTTAAGGGTTAAAGGTCTGCACAAATATTCCTGTTTTTTTTAGCCTCCATGGTTTGAAAATGCTAGGGGAGACAACTCCAGGATTGGTTTGTTCTACATTTAAGGAGGGCTGAATTTCACATCATATCACCTCTCAAGAAAGCTTTTGCCAAGGCCCACAGTTGTGGTCTTTAGGTGGTTACCTTTATCATGTCTGTCCATTTATGCCCATCTTTTTGTGACCAGCTCTAGGCAGCCCTGTTCCAACAGCAGTGGTGATGGAGGAGAGGGGGTGGGGGGGTGAATGTAGTTTGTGCTCGCAATCACTCACTCGCTCATCGGGTCATCATTTTTGGTGTTGGTTTTAAACATAGTGGCCTGTAGCAGAGGAAAGCGCTAGGGGATTTCTGGGGATGAATTCATGTTATTCTGGACATGTTGAAGGACATCTGTCTTATATAATTCTGTATACCTACTGTTTAGGATCAGGATCACTGTGTCTGGATCCAGCAGACCAATTCGTAGATCATATTTCTGAAGTTCGGGATGCATCGTCAGAAGCTTCTCTCTCTTCACCAGTGTTTCCTGTGAAAAGTTAGCAATTATGACTATCTTGTGACTTTTGTAGGCAAGAGGGCCATTCTGGCGCTATTGCCATAACTTTGCAGGCTTTCTAGAGAGGCTTTTGAGTGTTTGGCTTCCCTAAGCATCTGGATAGTACTCTATGAGCCTTCTGGAAATCTAGGACTGTCCAGTAAGTTCTAGGTGGAATGTCAAAAGGAAATAGGTAATCAGACTTGAGCCCCTATGATATTCCTACAAAGCAGACTTTATTCATCTAGTTCGAATCTTCCATCTCAGTCGCTTGTCTCCATAGACGACACAGCCCTTCACTCAAGTCTTGGCCCAAGTCCAAATGCTCTAGATGGTCCTCCATGGCTGTTTATCTCAAGTCTGTTCATTCTCGTCTGGATTAGAAGCCTAGTAATTCTGAAATTCGTGACAAACTCAGCTACAATGGTGTCTTCCTGGACAGACTCATCATTCATTTAGATAGAAGTGGGCTCCCTCATTGGAGGGTTTCCAGAGATATTTCTGTCACGATGGTTGGAGCGGTCTGACAATATCCTCAACAAAAAAACAATAAAAAGAGTCACCAGGACAATTTGTGCTTAGATGAATGCTTGGTAGAAGAGGAGGCCCTTACTCACATCAGTTCAAGTTGTCAATTTGTGTTCCCAAGCATGGGAGCATAGATTTGGGGGCATGCCGGTTACAACAGCTGCAGTGGAGACAAGGTGTAGGAATCCAGGTCACCTGAGGGGACTACAATACTGGGTTACGATTTCCCTCAATAAACAGAAGAGCTAGGTCAGCAATCAGTTCCAGTTCAATAAGCATCTCTTAGTGCAGGATATATTCGTCAATGCGAAGGGGGTGCCAGTTCACCATACCTACATCTATAAGGGGACCAATTGAGGCAATTCAGTGCACTAAAGCTGTGTGATTTGAGGCGGGGGACCTTGCGTCTAGAGAACACATGTGCGCAGTTTATTGGAGTATCTAATCAAACAACCTTTAAGAGACAGTGCAATATTTAGTCACCATTATGGTACTTCCTCTGCTGTAAATTAACAGCTGAAGGGCTACTTAAGGTAAAGTCGAACCATCATCTTCTGAAGCAGTAGATGAATTAAGACTGGATTCACAAGTACCACATAATAAAACCCTAGCTATGTTCACTAATCCAAGTTCCTACAATTACCACTATATGCCGCACTAATTGATATTGAACAACTCATGGTGGATTTATATATCCACAAATTCACAACTGAAAGCGATGGATTCAGTGACCATCCGATAATCTTTGTAGACTAAGCGGTAACTGTGGACAAAAACATAGGGTAGTTCTCATGGTATCTGAAAAACATACAGCCTGCCCACCAGCAGCCAGGCTTTCAATCATTCGTATGTACACAGCCAGCCATGGCTCTTCAAACCGGTTCTTTATAGAAAACCACGCAAAATGAAATATCGGAGAACAAGCTTTTGCAAAATGAGTGTGCGTCACGCATAGTCGAGGCTCTGGAATGAACAAATGCTGACGGATCAGGCACAACACGGTTACATGTTCTGGTGACGTCTAATATTTCTGGTGTAAACTGGGCTCGCTCAGAAGTCAAGGAAAATTGAAGTGTTTACTGCACAGAGAAGCAGTATAGGTTAACCGAGAAAGGGCCGACTCAGGATTCGGTATCCGAGATCCCACAGGTGAAAACTTGAAACAATTTCGAAAAGAGGAGACCCTAGCCTTGGCTAGTAAAGAAAGGAAAATTGCCCACTTTCGAAAACAATTTCCTGAACCCAATTCAGTCTAAAACGCCAACCATTGCAGATAAATCAGGGCATGTATATGTACTCATGGATAGTATGTGCGTACACCAAGCCAGTTGAAATACACGTTGTCTACTAGGTCACTTTACTTAAAATAACAAATGTACTTCTAAGCGCTCATTCACACAGTTATTGCTACAGTGCCAATGAAACTTCCGTGCTATTACTATAGTATGTTATGTTAATTGGATTTCTAGAGAGCAACGGGTACCCTAAGGTATCCTGGCGCTATGCACTGCCGACTGGTTAGAGGAGAAATTATGTCAATGAGTGAACAGCCAGGCCTTCAGCGAAATTGACATGGTATAGCCTCATAGCCCACTGCAAAGGGCTATGCTGATGTTGAAGGGCAAGGAAGGTAATAAAGCAACCAGAAGATTCGACCCATTAGGGGGTAAAATGTTCCAAATTAAAACGGGAGAAAAACAAAGAAACGTTGGACTTTTGGAGTAGGAGGAGAACCACACCAGCCATTAAGAGCTCTGAACCCTGTCTTCAATCGAGCGCTCAGGTTGAAAAAGGTCTATAGCCAAGTACTCAAATCTCATAAAAACAGTGTGATATTTCTAATGGTAAGTTTCCAGTGTTTTAAGTGAAAAGGTCACCAACAGAGCCAATATAGAAACAGATTATTTTATTTATTTATTATAGAAATTAGTTCCAAAAATATATATCTTTTTTAGTAATATTTTTGTAGTTTTTTTAAAAATTGATTTTTTCTTATTTTTGTATACAGTTTGTTAAATCATTGATAATTCATATACATTCATTCTGCAAATACTTTTAACCACACAGTGAATACAAAAAGACAAAAGATGTTGGCAATACGGCAAGGTGGATCACGACGCGCGTTTCGGCCAAGTAGCCTTCTTCAGGTGGCCGTGTATTGCTTTGGAGGCTATTTTAAGGGGTCTTCGAATAGCCACACTTTACTAATTGGTGCGTTTTCTATTTCTGTTTAAAATTATGTACCTATAGTATAAAGATACTGCCAGAGTGTATGGAAATGGCCGTCCCAGCAATGAGTGTCCAAGTAGAAAGCTGATTTTATAATTTACTTGCTTCTTTGATTATCTTTGATCGTGGATAGCTTCTCTTTATGAGTAATTTGCTGGATAGGGTAGCTTTCAGGTACATTCCACTTAAGGGTTGATTTCTTTAAAAACGATATTCTAGGCAGTCAGGATTAAAGGTGGACAAGAGGCTCATTTCTATCGTTTTAGGGTCCGTTTCTTGAACGATAAACAACGTTGGTGACGGACAGGAGCCTCTTGGTGTTAATGCTGCATCTCGGCTGGTCTGGCGTGATGTGTGGTAGCTTGCTGGATGTCAGCAAGCTACCACACATCACGCCAGACCAGCCGAGATGCAGCATTAACACCAAGAGGCTCCTGTCCGTCACCAACGTTGTTTATCGTTCAAGAAACGGACCCTAAAACGATAGAAATGAGCCTCTTGTCCACCTTTAATCCTGACTGCCTAGAATATCGTTTTTAAAGAAATCAACCCTTAAGTGGAATGTACCTGAAAGCTACCCTATCCAGCAAATTACTCATAAAGAGAAGCTATCCACGATCAAAGATAATCAAAGAAGCAAGTAAATTATAAAATCAGCTTTCTACTTGGACACTCATTGCTGGGACGGCCATTTCCATACACTCTGGCAGTATCTTTATACTATAGGTACATAATTTTAAACAGAAATAGAAAACGCACCAATTAGTAAAGTGTGGCTATTCGAAGACCCCTTAAAATAGCCTCCAAAGCAATACACGGCCACCTGAAGAAGGCTACTTGGCCGAAACGCGCGTCGTGATCCACCTTGCCGTATTGCTAACATCTTTTGTCTTTTTGTATTCACTGTGTGGTTAAAAGTATTTGCAGAATGAATGTATATGAATTATCAATGATTTAACAAACTGTATACAAAAATAAGAAAAAATCAATTTTTAAAAAAACTACAAAAATATTACTAAAAAAGATATATATTTTTGGAACTAATTTCTATAATAAATAAATAAAATAATCTGTTTCTATATTGGCTCTGTTGGTGACCTTTTCACTTAAAACACTGGAAACTTACCATTAGAAATATCACACTGTTTTTATGAGATTTGAGTACTTGGCTATAGACCTTTTTCAACCTAAGTTACTTCCCTATGTATAGCAAGTAAAATTTGTCTAATATATAGGGGTCCCCTACTTTCAAAAATATTCAATCGAGCGCTCTACATTCAAATGTTCGAGTAACAGACTTGGGGCTTCAACAATGAGATTTTATATCACTTCATAAATTTAACCACTTATAACCGGATTTTGGTTAAAACATATCAAACATGCCAACATTTTGAAAGAAAAAAAAAAAGAGGGAGATTTTGTGAAAAAAAAAAAATCGGGACACTTAATTTTCAAGATTGACGTACACTGAAGCAAAGATAATTTCAGACCGGGGACTACTAAAATGAAGCCATTTTTGGGTTAAAAATCCGGGGGTCTCCCACTTGAACAGGGCCGTGGGCATATCGTAGGATATGTGCATGCCCACATTGGGCAACATGTTTATTATTTCAATTGTTACGGCAAAGGAGGGTCATTAGGACCGTCTCGAGGCTTCACTACACACATACACACCTATATACGTAATTCCTCATGATCCTCATTTGGAAATTTAGGCCCACATAATGATATTTTCCATATTGGTTTGAGCACCTGTGACCGGAGGTTCTGCGTCACAGGAGGCTGGTTTATGTTACCATTAATTAAGAACTGACGTTTATCTCCTTTTTAACTAACATGATTATATTTTGATTTACCTTGCATCAATGCATTAAAACAGAGTCTGAAGACGTTATAATTGGTGAGCACGCACTAGAAAAATGCTGAAACTAAATTTTAAAATAAACTTACAAAATTAACCATTCCACACAGCACGCAATTCAAGCTTTTATCCATCACAAGCATGGGTATTAGAATCCTTTTCCGAGTTGGATGAGAAATAGAAGTTAATTTTAGGTAATCAAAGGCTGTTCAGAAAGAAATCAATGTACAATGAGTTTCCACAGTACTGAGAGGGGAACAAACACCTCAAAGTTATGAAAAATAGAATTCATATTTTACAGCTGGAAAAAAAAAAAAAAAAAAAAAGGATGTGATTTATTAGAGGAAACACACAATGGTATCTCCCAATTTATGAGGTCAATATATCTTCAATTGCTCTCAAGGGGTATAATACAACTTTTCCAGGAAGGAAAGGAGGTTTAACCGCAGAAGGAGTTTATATTCAGAAGCAATGCCTTGGGCGACGACACATGAAACGACTTCGAGAATAACTGAAACAGCAGCATGACACCAGGACGCTTTTAACTGCAGACGAAAGACAGTAAGGGAATTGTTAAGCAGGAATGGCCCCAAAGGGGCAGCATGCGGCACTATATTATGAGATGAAGTTTGGAATAAAGCGGGTGTTTGCTCTAAGTGCTACAAACGAGAATCGAATATATTCGTAAAAATAAGTTTCCTAATCTTATTACCCCTAAGGGCATCTTGGAGCTAGGAACCAATGCAAGCAACGTTACAGGCTAAAAGATAAAATAACAGCAAAAAAAGAAGGGAAAAAAAGTGGAGGAAGAAGAGGTTTCTTAATGGAACAGAGAATTCTTCGATGCCCTACAAAGTTTTTTGTGCAATTTTCCTTAAGGCAAAGAGCCTCCAGCAGTCCATTCCAGAGTGAAGGGCAGAGGACACTGAAAGCGTACCATCACAGTGTGTCTGAAGCAGAGCCTTGAATCTGGAGTGCAAAAGCCTGTTATGAGCATTTGCAACAACCAGCGTGGAAAGGAAAAATCTGCCACGATTTATGGCGTGCTTGGTGTATCAAATGCAGTACTTTGACAAGGATCCTTTACTTAACCAGGCGATGGTGCAAGGACTGTCTGAACTTAGACATTTGATCAGATTTGTAGAGACTGCCTGCAAACCTCACTATTATATTCTTATCCAACTGCACCCCCTGAACCACAGACTTAGGCAAGGCAAGGTAAATCTCCCTGTAGTGCAAGCATGGAAAGAAACAGTCCGATCACGTTGAGACGAGTAGAGATTGGAGATTAAAATCTTTCGATAGCAAAGGAGCGGACGGGAAAGAGGTGGATCAGATCTTCTGAATCTAGATCCCAAAGAAGAGGCACAGGTGACAGCATACAGCTAAGCAGGCCATTGTTTACTGTCAGACCTCATTGTTATCATTGCTCATCATTAAAAACATTGGCTCACATCTACATCTGTAAATGGCAATCAACAGCTCCCACATGACGATGACTGACTTGGCCTAGAACTAAGCTAGTCTTATTTTTCTCGTGCCCAAGTAACTCAATCAGAGACCATGGGAATCTGTTGATGTGGGATGCTGTGGCACATGACCATATGTTCCATCCACCTTCCTCAATCAATTCGCAGCTTTGCCACACTATATCGCATCTAGCAGAGAGACTTGGCACACCAAGCCTGTCTACCACAATCTTCTACATCACCCAAAAGCCCTACCGCTCTTACCCATGTCTGCTCATTTCCCCGGGGCAGGAATTCCAATGAGCACATTCACCATCTGAGTTAGGTTTACAAGAAAGCATAACTTGCCCAAAGTGACCGGGTAGTACAGAGATTAATTATCTTTCTTCTCAGCTGGGAAATTACATATTCAATATTCAAAAGTAGTGCTTATGTGAAAGGAAGCAACTCAAGAGATCCAGGGTTGCCTACACCACATGTAGGGCTAAAATGGCAGGGCTGTATTCGGGCTTCTCTAGGCATCACCAAAGAGTAAAATGGCTGGACTGGAGCACTGGTTCTGCAACCTCTCTATTGGCCGATGGTTATCAATTGAAGAATTGTATCTACGTATAAACTATCTGAAGCTCATAATAAACGTGTTCATGGCCAGGTGCTTGAGCCAGAACAAACACATTGTTGAGTCCTACTGTTTGGCAATATTCCCATGGTTAACTACTAAAATCAATTAGGTATAAAATGCAGACTTATGGCCGAGATGTTGATGAAAATCTACTGCCTGGACCACAAACTGTTGCTAATGCCATAGTACCTTTCAAACAAACAATGTCTTGGAATAGTACAACTCCCGATTTCTTCAGGATTGCATTGACTAGACAGTTGACCCTCGGATCTCTCAGAGACTAATGTCAGTAAGGGATCCATGCAAGATAGGCCCTTCTAAAGCATGCCTCAAAACGAATTTCCATTTCTCTTTAGTTGGGGACCAGGTCTGAAGGTAAAGCCAATCAACACCAATCACAAAGAAAGGAATCAACAGTGGTCTTTGCATTTGCTCCATCCTGGATGATTTGATGGTTTTGAATAGGATGGGTCATGTGCAGAGCCAGAATGGATTTGACCCTAGTGACATTCGAGGTTTTGTTTCTAGTTGTACTAAAATGTCATTGTGCTCCTCAACTCCATCTTGGGAGTCTGCTGATGAACCCACTGGGCCAGTCAATAGTCTGAAAGTAACAAGACAATTACATCTTAAGGCCTGGAAGATTTCAGAGCATGAGGGCAAGTCCAACGCCTTACAAAGAGAACGTTATTCTACATTTATCAAGGTTGGAAACTAACAAAAGTTCAGGGTCAGTCTGGAAAGAATGGTGTGTTGATGATGTTAGAGGTATTTCTATCCTATGGTGATGGGTGGATGGATGGATGTTATTAGCAGTCTGAATCTTTTGTCCCAATTAGCAGAAGTTGTAATAGAATAGAGAAACATCAACTATTGTAGATATGCTACTTTAGCAGGTCATTCTCCTTTAGGATGGTCTGCAGTTGTGGGAACATCTCTTAAAACGTACTCTTTTGAAAAGGATTCCAATGATAGCCCCGCCTGAACTACCCTACGGCTGTTATCAGTGGGTTATCGTTTTTTAACAAATACCCTACCTAATGAAGATGGGTTCAGGAAATATCTTTCTACTAAATAGATGATTTTGCTCTGTTTAATATCCTATAGGCCTGTACCAGACACAAGAGCAATTAGTTTAACAGGTGGGATCTTCACTCATGTCATAGTTACCATTGCTAGGAGGACAAAGTCAACTACTATATTTAATTATTCCTATAGATGTTTTCAGAGGTATTCAAAGTTACAAAAGCTTCCCCAGCATTCATAGCCATTTTTAGGTTTCGCCTGTCGAAAGCTGCGCAAGCAGCGTTTCGCGCAGGCGAAATCTTTTGTCTATAGTATATGTGTGTGTGTGTGTGTGTGTGTGTGTGTAGTCCCGCCCCTCAGTTCCATTGGCTAGCTCCATAAATGGAGGCTAGCCATTGGAACAGAGATCTGCTCGTCATTCTGCGAGCAGATTCGTGGGCGTTCCTGTGATTTTTAGGCTTTCCGCCACGTCATGCGGCGGTGGGCGGATGTCATTTTTTTCCAGGTCGGCATCCTTCGTCACACCAGCCTGCTCGCTCTCCCTGTGACGACGCAGACCCGACCCGCTCCCTACTCCGAGCAGGGGTGGGCTGCGCCATTTCACTTTTCTTGCAGGTAAGCGGCATTTTTCGGCTTTGTAATTAATGAGCTGCGCTGCTAGCGCCCGACAATTACAAGGCTTGAAGGTCAATGTTTTCCAAATCAGGCTCAGAAGATTAGATTGGGTGTAATGCATGCCGAGAGCTCGTGCCGGAGTGTGGCGGGAAATGGGGGGGGGAGGTTTGGTGGGGGGGCTTGTGTGATGTGGGATCCGCGGATCCCCTTCACAAGCGGGATCTTAATTCATTCAACCTCCGACGTGCTCATCCTTGTACCTGTAATGATGATTCAGAGCCCTGCGATGCCAGCAGCACATAACGAAATTCGGGAGTAAGTCACACCTAAGTCGGGAGTAAGACAAAGCTGTTCACAGAAAACAGATGTGACCCAAGCCAGAAATTTAGCATTATTCACACCCAAGTCGGGAGTAAGAAACAAACTGCTCACAGACAAAGCTTTGTGGATATCGGCCAATAGGAGCGACATTCAGGACATAATTGTGTCCGTGCACAAATGTGTTTGCACAATTTACGCACACAGACATGCTTGTGCCTTCAAAGTTCGTACTTGCCTTGCAATGGAGTGCAAACTGATGCCTGTGTGGTCAGAAGGCAGGCTGGTGGGTTCCAGGGTGGAGGGGCTGTACATTGCTACTGCGGTAATTATTATGTGCAGAAAAAAAAGAGCGTGTCCCGCATGACTTCAGGCCTATTTAAAGCTAACATCCGTGATGCAGTCCGGGCCTGCGGAGTTCTGCTCGCCGAGCCTTACATAAATAATGAAACGAGCAGTCCGTGGGGCTGGATTTTGTTGAAGTGAACTTTCGTCAATATTTTTCTTTTTTTAAAGTATAGATTTTTTTTTTACACACACGTAAACTTTCAGCATTGCACGAATTAGCATCTACTTGAGGAAGGAGCCGAGGGCAAAAAAATCTTTAAGCATGGCGACTGATTTTGCAAGTTTACTTTTCACAGTCTGCGTGCTCCTTCGCCGGTCTGGACTGAAGCAGCACGACTGATCCGACTCTCGAGGCTGCAACTTTTTAACTTTTATTCTTTTTGGGTTGTTTATTTGTAAGAGTGGAGCCCGGGCGCATTGTGTTTGCTGCGCTGTAGAGTACCCGCTGTGGATTTGCTCCGGGAGGGAGGGGAGGTGCGGTTGAGCTTGTGAGTAAACTGTAAAAAAAAAACAAAAGAGTCAGATGTTTCCTCCATACTCAGACGGGTGGTCTTCTCGTCTGCAGAACGTATACGGATGTATTGAGAAACAGAGCATATACTTTATAAGCTGAGGAATGTTTTATGTGCATTACTGTACACTCCTGTAGCGGGCACCAGGCTTGTTCCTGGTGCGCCGGAAGGGTAGGGGTCGGTTTTGTTACTGGGGGCCAGCTATGCAGCGGTTCTGCAATATGGGCACCGGCCCCCTGTAGCAAAAGCAGCAGTATTGAAACTCGTATTCGTGCCATCCTTCACGGCCCTCAGCTTCCCAGTAACCATCCCGGGGCCGGTCTGTTTCCTGTCCGGTGTGAGTGTTTGTAGAGCGTTCTTATAGTATTTTATAGGTTGTCGGGGGCCTTCCTTGTGTTTAAAAAAAAAAAAAAGTGTGTAGAGATATCTATATCCATATTGTGCAGTCTTAAGTTTTCCTAAACCCGTTTAAAACCACAGTTTTTTTTTGCATTCCTTGCCTGCATTTCGTTATACTTGTATTTCATTGGCTCCGCTTGCTGTACTTTTTACATTGCTGCCTTTTAAATGCGGTATGGTTTGAGCAGTGTCTCTGGTTGTGTTTGCACAGTTTATGGAACCGTGTTTTCCTGTCTGAACATCCTCATACAAGATGCCAACAGAACTGTTGATTATACCCCCGAAAATGTTACCTGTCTACAACCACCAGATTTTTGGCACCTGATTTATTTCCCTATATCCCCCCCCTTTTCTATAAAATGCCACCCCTGGCGAAAAGAGCAAGAGTTTATTCTTCTCCCCTCCAACGGGCTGTAGAAAGCCAGAGTGGCGCGTGGATGTCCAGAGTGCATTTGCTCCCTGGAAACGTCCGAGTGCTGCTGCTCTTCCCGGTGCTCTGAGAGTTTTCACAAACATCACATCCTTACGCCAAGATGGATCCCGCCGGAGGGCCCTGAGGGGTGGGGGAGAGGGCGCACAGAGCTTCACTGAACAAAAGGCTGGCCTTTGGAGCCGGGGTCTATTGTGTCTGCGAAACATGTTGATCAGAAATCACTGCTGTGTTCAGGCAATTGTGTTCTTTGTTTGTCGGCATTGGCACCTTTGAAGTGTGGGAGGAGTTGGTATGTTTAAGGCAGGGATTGCCCCACCTCCTCCACCTTCTCGTGTATGTTCATGCAGGAATGTCTGCTGGGCACCAGGTCTGCTGTAGAAGAGTTTTGAGAACAGAGTGTGTGTGTGTGTGTGTGTGTGTGTGTGTGTGTGTGTGTGTGTGGCTCTGTGTGCATGTGTGAGGCTCTGTGTGCATGTGTGTGGCTCTGTGTGCATGTGTGAGGCTCTGTGTGCATGTGTGAGGCTCTGTGTGTATGTGTGTGGCTCTGTGTGTATGGGTGTGGCTCTGTGTGTATGGGTGTGGCTCTGTGTGTATGGGTGTGGCTCTGTGTGTGTGTGTGGCTCTGTGTGTGTGTGTGTGGCTGTGTGTGTGTGTGGCTCTGTGTGTGTGTGTGTGGCTCTGTGTGTGTGTGTGGCTCTGTGTGTGTGTGTGGCTCTGTGTGTGTGTGTGTGTGTGTGTGTGTGGCTCTGTGTGTGTGGCTCTGTGTGTGTGTGTGTGTGTGTGTGTGTGTGTGTCTCTCTGTGTGTGTGTGTGTGTGGCTCTGTGTGTGTGTGGCTCTGTGTGTGTGTGTGGCTCTGTGTGTGTGCGTGTGTGTGGCTCTGTGTGTGTGTGTGTGGCTCTGTGTGTGTGTGGCTCTGTGTGTGTGTGGGGGGGGGGCTTTGTTGGTGTCTGTGTCTGTGTGTCTGTGTGTGGGTCTGTGTGTGTGTGTGTGTGTGGGTCTGTGTGTTTTTGT
This sequence comes from Lissotriton vulgaris, assembly GCF_964263255.1. Classification (NCBI taxonomy): domain Eukaryota; kingdom Metazoa; phylum Chordata; class Amphibia; order Caudata; family Salamandridae; genus Lissotriton; species Lissotriton vulgaris. The sequence continues at coordinate 1,623,187,899 of NC_141695.1, forward strand.
GTGGCATTTGCCAGAGATTAAACTATTGGCATTGTAAATGACAATGCCATTTATCTGTTTTCAAAACCAACACATAAATACAAATGTTGTCATTTACAATGCCAATAGCTCAAACTTTTCAAAAGGCGAAACCATTGCATTGTAAAGGCTTGTTCTTATTCTCTGCAATGATAATAGGGGCACATGATTAGCTGATGGCTTATTTTACTTTAACTTTCTCTGTAATGACAACTGGCTCATTTACTTTCCCTTATATCAGTGCTCGTGGGCATATGTTAGACCCCTGAGCACTGATCTGGATAGGGCAGATATCACAGGAAAGGGGGGAATCTCTGCAGGAGGGCGCTCCCCAAGCAGGGATACACCCACCAGACCCCCAAGAACTGACCTATTTTTTTTAAGATGGGGCGCTGGCCTCCTAACAATGGGCTAGTGGTCACCCCTGCCCTCAACCACAAAAATCTCCCCCCCTGCCCTGGGGACAGATAGGAGCTAATTACCTCCAATCTGCCCTTGGGGCAAGATGGGCGATCTTTACCAGCAATCTGCCCCAAAGCAGAGGGGGCGAAAAGCCCACTAGACGCATGGGAGTTTTTTTCTATGCCCTATAAATAAGGGGTTGGAGGGTGTTGATCCTCAATCTGCCCTAAGGGTCAGAAAAAGAGTTGTGCCAATTCCAGACTAGGGGCAAGGCGTGATGTGATATGTGGGTGAGCCACCGCACCCCCTTTTTGATATTTTGGGCCTATTTTTCCCTTGATGAGTGGCCTTTTGTCCCCTCAGGAAAGATTTTGGGTAAACACCCTCAATGAAAGAATAATAATGAAACTGTGCTCGAAGACCTGAAGTGAACCAATATGCGAGAGGCAGAAAGATTGGTGAGAGAGAGAGGTGTGATAGAGTACGAGAGAGAGGGACAAGTGGGAGGGGCACCCGGAAGGGGAAGCGAGAGGTGGACCAGTGCACACCCAGTGGAATTACAAGGAGGTAGCATGTGTGGGCAGGCAGTACAGAGAGGAGATAAGGAGTGTGAGGATGGGAGGGTGCAGTGGAATTGCAAGATGAGAGAGGGCAGTGAGTGTGAAAGGGAAAGATGTCGGGGAATTGGGTGTTTGGGGGAAGAGATGACCGGATTGGTGGAAGTGCGATGTAGAGGTGGGTTGTATTGGAATTGTTTGTTTGTTGTGGAATTGTGCAGTGTGGAATTGTGTGGTGTGTAGTGGAAATATGTGAATCTACGATGGATCGCACACCGCTAGCCTCTCCTCCGGATCGCCCCTGAACACTCTGGTATATGAAGTGCATGTAGTTTGAAGAGTTGAAACAAAAGTTAATGAGTTGTTCACCAAAGTTGGTGCAAGTAAGTACTTGTGGTTCCCAGCATATCTAGACCCGGGGCATGGCCCGGGTTTCGGGATACTTTCCCTCATCAGTACAGACAGGATTTGGGGTGGATGAGAAGGCCGCCAAGTAACCGTCACAGGCCTCGATGCCTCTCCGGCGCGCAGGTGCGTCACCAAAAGCTCGTCAGCTTATGGGCTCATGGGAGCCCTTTAACAGGAATCTACGATGGATCGCACACCGCTAGCCTCTCCTCCGGATCTCCCCTGAGCACTCTGGTATATGAAGTGCATGTAGTTTGAAGAGTTGAAACAAAAGTTCATCAGGCACTGCACATACCAGAGTGCTTAGGGGCGACCCGGAGGAGGGGCTAGCGATGTGCGGTCCATTGCTATTTTTTCTACATAAGGGCTCCCCATGAGCCTCCCAAGCTGACGAGCTTCTGAACGACGCACCTGCGTGCTGGGCAACGAGGCCCGTGACGGTTACGAGGCAGTCTTCTCTTCCACCCCTATTGACTTTCTCTACTGATGAGGGAAGAAATCCGAAACCCGGGCCATGTCCCGGGTCTAGAGATCAGGGGAATAACAAGTATCAACTTGCACCTACATAGGTGAACCACTTACGAACTTTCAGTAATTCTTCGAACTTCAGGCACTGCACAAACCAGAGTGCTTAGGGGCGACCCGGAGGAGGGGCTAGCGGTGTGCGGTCCATTGCTGTTTTTTCTAGTGGAAATATGTGGCCTGATGTGCTGTGGAATTATGTGGATAGTAATTAAATAATACTAACTGTTGCGGAATCATGTGGAGTGAGATTGTGTGTTAAGTAATTATGTGGAATGGTATTGTGTGTTGTGGAGTGGCATGTTGTGGAGCCGAATTATGTAGTGTGCTGTTAAATACTGTAGCATGATGTTGAAATCCGTGGTGTGTATTGGAGGTGTATGGTGTGTTGTGTTGTTTAGTTGAAATATATAGTTTGGTGTGGGATTATGTGGAGTGTTTTGGGATTGTGTGGAGTTGAATTGTGTGGTATGGAACTGTGTGGTGTTGATTGAAATTATGCTTACTGGAATTATGTGTTCTGGTGTTTAGTGCATTGATGTAGATTGCTGGTATGTGGCATAGAGGGCTGGCCGCTGCACCACAATGGATGACTCCAGAGCACAGGGTTCAAGGTTCGATCCCGGCACAGGCTGCAGCTCAGCATCTCTGGACTCTGAGTAATAGCTCACTTATTCACCCAGACGGCCCCCCCCAACACCTGTATACCCTTAGAGTGATAAGTTTGCGCTTAACAAATGTGGATAGATATTTTTGTGGGGTGTTTTTATGTTGTGTTGAATAGTGTGTAATTATGTGCAGTGTAATTAAGTGGAAGGTAATTATAATGCGTAGCTCTGAATTATGTGGAATTATGTTGGATGGTTTGGAGTGCTATTATGTGGCATGGTGTGTAGTAGTAGTATAAGGTGTGAATTATGTAGCATAGTGGTGTTATGTGAAGTGGAGTTTAATGGCATGGAGCGGAGTTGAATTATGCAAAGTTTATTTTTTGGGTTTGTAATTATGTGGCATGGAGTGGAATGATGTGGAACAGAACTGTGGGTCGTTGATGTGTTGGCCACGTTATTATGAGGTGTTAAAATGTGTTGTGAGTAGTGGGTTTATGCAGCATGGATGTGTGTTGTGGCAGTGTGCGACTCCCTTCAGCCAGTTCTGATGCTTTACCCAACTGCACATTGCATTTTGGAACTTACAGGTTTATACTTATAACAGGAAAAGTGAAACTACAGGCTCGGACAATCAAAATGATACTGAACATCTATGTCACTTACCTACATTATTATTACTTTAAAAAGTTTTTTTTATGCTTAGCATATTTTGGAAAATAGGGGAATACCAAAATTGTGTGTGTGGCCTATGCCTGACCACACTAAGAGCACTCAATAAATAATGTATTGTTTACAGTGTGCCTGGCTGCACTGAGCTCATGCTACACTATATGCAAGAGTGTTTTGCGTACGCGGTGAGCACATGATATCAATTGCGCAGGATTTAAGGATGTATCCAAGATAGCAACACTCCTACTGGAAATACAATTCACAGACCACAGCATGTAAATGTAAATTAAAATGTATGCCCTGAGGGAATAAGCAGAAAGAGGGGGTAGGGGGGGGGGGGGGGGGGTCATATTCCGTGGCTACCATAACAAAACAGCATTGAACGATTTCCCTGTAAACTTCCAAACCAAACATATTGTAGCAGTACTTATGGCCCACAGTGGCATTACAACACAGAAATGCAAAGCACGAGGACGACAAAAGGGTTTGTGGTGGTACCAAACATATTTAAACGCCAGTCCATCTCCAGCAATTTAAAAAAAAATCCAGTCAATCAAACCACTGGTTAGCAATTCTAGTAAAGACTAAGGGCTTGATTACTAATCAGACTCATGGCAGCACAGCGGTGGAGGCCCTGCGGCCGCCATATTACGAGGCAGCCATTCGGACCGCCACCGCTGCACCAGGGAACCGGCGTTCCATGGGCCCGCAGTGGACAGGAGTATACAATATGCAAGGCAGGACCACCGCGGTCCGCCGAGCATATTAGGAGTTTCCCCCCACCAGCCTTTTCATGGCAGTGAGCCCACCATGAAAAGGCAGGCTGTGGGGGGAAAAAAGGGGGCCTTGCAGGGCCCCCATGTCTTTAGTACCATGGGGATGCATTCCTGTTTGCATGTACCACACGTTCCAGCACAGCATGGACTTTACAGTCCATGCCGTGCTGGAACTGACTTTGCGTTCCCATTGCGGTGCCCAGTTTCAGGGCACTGCCGTGGAAACGGCAGATGTACGCATGGCAGACATGAGTTGAACTCATAAGCCGGCACAGCACTGCCAAAGTCATAAACAGGTCCTTAGTTCTGTACAGATTCCAATGCATTCGAAAGAGGTGTGGTGCTTCAGTGCCAGAAGATTAGAAACAACATTATTTCAAATCAGTTCAAACTAAACAGTTTGAAATATATCTGCGGTCTTCTCTTCCGAAAACATGAAAGTGACAAAAAACAAGCTAAAGATGGTAATGAGAATGTGCAGCAAGGCTCTGAACTTCCTAACACAAGTAACACAATTGTGAAAGAAGAGAACAGTCAGATTTTGGAAGGACGTGGCATCCTCTGGCAGGTTCATCTAAAAGAAATGTGCACTTGCCACGTCAGATTGCAGTACACAGGATTCAAAAACATAATGGATGTTTGATAACCTAGTGAGAATAGCAGACCAAAAAATATATTACATCAAACCACAGAGCCCACACGTTTGCCCGATTAACTGCGGTTTAAAAAAATTCAAAAAAATAAAACAGGAGTTAATATATTAGTAAGTGCTGCCTATAAAATGAAATTGCACCCCAAAAGCAAGCGTTTTGAGTGGATCTACAAGTTGAGCGCAGTTATGCAGCCATCAAACTGGAGTTCGGGTAGTCACACTGGACAATATGTCAACAGTTTAATAAAGGGAGGGGGGCGCCTACAACACATGCACAGTGAAGCACACAGGAGAATAGGCACTGTATACGTAGTGTTGACCCTCTGCACATGGTGGCACTGTTGCCGGTCACGCTCACAAAGGCAAACAAGCATTTACAATGCAACGGTTTCGCCTTCGGAAAAGTTAGAGCTATTGGCATTGTAAATGACAAACTTTTTATTTATGTGTTGGTTTTGAAAACAGATAAATATATGGCATTGTCATTTACAATGCCAATAGCTTACTCTGTCGCAAATGCGAGACGTATTGCATTTGCACACACACACACCCACACAAGAGCCCCACACACACACAAGAGCCCCCCACACACACACGAGGCCCACACACACACCACACAAGAGCCCCCCCACACACCACACAAGAGCCCCCCCACACACACACGCAAGAGCCCCCCCACACACACGCAAGAGCCCCCCCCCACACACACACGCAAGAGCCCCCCACACACATGCAAGAGCCCCCCACACATGCAATAGACCCCCACACACGCAAAAGCCCCCACACACGCAAGAGCCCCCCACAGACACAAGAGCCCCCCACGCACACGCAAGATTCCCCCACACGCAAGAGCCCCCCACACACACGAGCCCCCCACACACAAGAGCCCCCCACACACAAGAGCCCCCCACACACAAGAGCCCCCCACACACAAGAGCCCCCCACACACACGCAAAGAGCTCCCCAAACACACGCACAGAGCCCTCTGCTCCATTTGCATCAGGTGTGAGGCTCCTGACTGCTGACAGCCAGGAGACTCCAACAAAAGGAGGCTTATGACCTGCTATAGGCATTGTAAATGACAATGCCATTTATTTATGTTTTAAAAACAAAAGCATAAATAAAAATAATGTCATGAGCAATGCCAATAGCTCTAACTTTAAGAATGCCGAGACCATTGCATTGTAAATGCTTGTTCCCTTTTGGCGGCATCTATGTAATTGGTACACAAGCTCCTCCCGCTGCCAGTATTAGAATAAACCCTGTGGATTGAATGGGCATGAAGTCTCATCTCTCCTTTCACCTACCTGACCTTGTGTGATTTGAGTGTAGGGGCGCTGTATTGTACAACGCTTAAAACCCCAATATTCCTAATCTGGCGCTTTTCAAAACCACCAGACACAATGAACGCACCTGAACGCCTTGAAGTGAACCACTTTGCAGGATGAGCTATGAAGGAACTTGATCCCGTCACCGGGAGGAGGATGTATGGTCAGTCGGGATGCCCTATGGTCCAGGTTTGGCACGTTCCAGGAATGGAAGTCCATCACTACAGTGCTGTCATCAGGGACATTTTAAGGATTTTGGGGGCTCTGGGCCAAACGTATTTTTGGGGACCCTGTTTGGAACATCTTGGATTTATGATCCAGTTTCAGGTAGTTCGTGCCCTCTTTGGCCAGATCACTGACAGTGCACAGGGGCACTCGTCCAAATTCAAAATGTGTGTTTATATGTAATATTCGGAGACAGTGAGGTGTATTTAGAATATCGTAACATAGCAGCAGCTCACACATAAGAGGGTGCAGTGGGTTCGGTTTCACATCTCAGGGGGTTCAGTGGTACTGATCCCCCACGAGCTCCAGGGAATTGTGGGTCCCAGGCTTCCTTAAGTAGTCTTCAGGCTTATGGACCGATAGCATGAGGGAGTCTCCGAGACACAGAGGGTGAAAGCGAATGAGAGCAAAAGAGTGAGGAAGAGAGGTAGGGAGAGAGGGGGTACGGAGAGTGTGAGGGAAGAAGAGAGGAAGGGAGGGGGGCAGGGGAGAGAGGGAGGGGCGGAGGGAGAGAGGGAGAGATGGGGAGAGGGGGAGAGGGGGAGAGAGGGAGGGAGAGAGGGAGAGCGAGAGGGAGTACAGAGAGGGGGGTACGGAGAGTGTGAGGGAGGAAGAGAGGAAGGGAGGCAGGGGGGAGAGAGGCAGGGAGAGAGGGAGGGAGAGAGGGAGGGAGAGAGGGAGGGAGGGACGGAAGGGGGGAGGTAGAGGGAGAGATGGAGAGAGGGAGAGAGAGACGAGGGAGGGAGAGAGAGAGGGACGGGGGAGAGAGGAAGGCAGCGAGGGGGGGAGAGGGAGGCAGCGAGGGAGAGGGAGGGACAGAGAGGGAGGGGGCGGGACAGAGAGGGAGGGAGAGAGGAAGGCAGGGAGGGAGAGAGGGATGGACGGAGGAAGGTAGAGAGACGAAGGGTGGTAGAGAGAGGGACGGACGGAGAGAGGGAGGGATGGAGAGAGGTAGTGAGGGAGAGGGGGTGGGGTGGGAGGTGGAGAGGGAGGGAGGTGTTGAGAGAGGGGGACTGGAGAGAGGAATGGAAGAAAAGAGGGACGGAGGGAGGAAAGGAGGGAGGGAGGAAGAAAGGGAGGGAGGAAGAAAGGGAGCGAGAGAGGAAAGGAGGGAGGGATGATGAGTAGGAGGGACAAAGAGAGGCAGGGAGGGAGGCTGGGAGGGAGAGAGGAAGGAGGGAGGGAGAGAGAGGGGGAGACGAAGGGAGGGAAGAAAAGAGTTAGGGAGGGAGAGGAAGGGATGGAGAGAGAGTAAGAAAAAGAAAGAAGGAGAAATAGCAATGAAGTGAGAGGGGGGCTCTACACACAAGGGAAATGAAGAGACGGTCTCATGGTAGCCAAGAACAGTGGCCGCTAGCTGAGGAGTGAAGAGTCCGGATGCAGATACAGAGGTAGGAGAGAGGTGATCTGTCCCCTAGCCAAGTCCGATGCAGTACATCTAGGATCAGCTCCAATGAATGGAGCCCCGCGGCAGGCAAGCTGCGGCAGGAACCAGGCGGCATTCCGACCCCGAAGGCTCGTATTGGAGACCTGCGAAGAGGCAACTATGGCGGGACTGTGCCGCTGTGCCCCCAACATTGGAGTGGTAGCGCCACGCAGCCATGTCCCCCTGCCCAGCCATCACTCACCGGGCGTCTCTCGGGGGACTCCAGCACTCTACCGCTCGGCTTCTCTGGTCATCTCTGCTCCCCTCGCAGCCCTGGGCCCTCTCTTCACTACGGGAGCCCCGGAAGAGGCCAGGAACAGTGCTGCGTCCGCCGGTCACCACAATGCAGCCGGCAGCTCTCCTCTCAGCGCGGGGCTCCCCTTCTCGCACTGGGAGCCCCTCAGGACAATGGCCACCCTTCTTCTCGCATCCGCGGCGGCTTCCCCAGCAGTTCCGGTCTCCCTCTCCACACGGGAGACCGGCAACGAACCACCAGCAGGCTTCCCCCGGGCAGGGGGAAGCGGAAATGGCCGCCTCGAGGCCCCGCCCACGTCGCACCACTGCGTGCCTGGCTTCCTGCGCTGAGGGCCGCCAATGGCAGCGCGGCCCTTGGCAGGGAGGCGGGCGCAGCTCCTCTTGCTCGATCTCCGGGCCAGCGGCGGTGAAATCAACACGGAGCAATGCCGGGTGGGCACCGGCCTCCAATAATTAAATAAAAACGGGGTGGCACCCGTAAATAAAAATATAACAAGCGGGAGGGGGCGGGAAAGGGGGAGGAGAGACGGCTTCCTGCGCTGAGGGCCGCCAATGGCAGCGCGGCCCTTGGCAGGGAGGCGGGCGCAGCTCCTCTTGCTCGATCTCCGGGCCAGCGGCGGTGAAATCAACACGGAGCAATGCCGGGTGGGCACCGGCCTCCAATAATTAAATAAAAACGGGGTGGCACCCGTAAATAAAAATATAACAAGCGGGAGGGGGCGGGAAATGGGGAGGAGAGACGCTGACGACGGAAGGCGGGTGCCGGCAATGCCGGACCAGACACGGGGGCGTTCCCGGCGTCGCGTGACGTCGGCAAAAGCCAAAGAATCTCGGGAACGCCCCCGTGTCTGGTCCGGCATTGATGGACAGGCCCCTCGTCCAATGGCTAGGCTCCATTTATGGAGCTAGCCAATGGGACGGGGGGCGTGTTCCATAGTGCCTTACTGTACTCATTAGATTTCTCTGGAGGAGGAGCCTAACGGCTCCGCCCCCCAGCGAAACCTAACAAGCATTTACAATGCAATGGTTTCGCCTTTGTTAAAGTTAGAGCTATTGGCATTGCTCTTGACATTATTTTTATTTATGTATTTTTTAACATAAATAAATGGCATTGTCATTTACAATGCCACTAGCTTTATCTCTCGCAAATGACACACAGAGCCCCCCCCACACACACAGCCACACAAAGCTCCCCACACACACAGCCGCACAAAGCTCCCCACACACACAGCCGCACAAAGCTCCCCACACACACAGCCACACAAAGCTCCCCACACACACAGCCACACAAAGCTCCCCACACACACAGCCACACAAACCTCCCCACACACACAGCCACACAGAGCCCTCCACACACACCCACATGGCACAAGCAGGCAACAGGGGCACACTGAGGCCCAAGCAGGCAACAGGGGCACACGGACGCACAAGCAGGCAACAGGGGCACACTGAGGCACAAGCAGGCAACAGGGGCACACGGAGGCACAAGCAGGCAACAGGGGCACAAGCAGGCAACAGGGGCACAAGCAGGCAACAGGGGCACAAGCAGGCAACAAGGGCACACGGAGGCACAAGCAGGCAACAGGGGCACACGGAGGCACAAGCAGGCAACAGGGGCGCACAAGCAGGCAACAGGGGCACGAAAACTGAGGCACAAGCAGGCGACAGGGGCACACGGAGGCACAAGCAGGCAACAGGGGCACACGGAGGCACAAGCAGGCAACAGGGGCGCACAAGCAGGCAACAGGGGCACGAAAACTGAGGCACAAACAGGCGACAGGGGCACACGGAGGCACAAGCAGGCAACAGGGGCACACGGAGGCACAAGCAGGCAACAGGGTCAGGAAAACAAGCACAAGCAGGCAAAAGGGTCACAAGCAGGAATTGTAATTTAGACGGGGCTGAAGTGGAGAACGGTCAGTAGGGAAGTAGTGTGGCTGGTGCAGTGGTACCAAGTGGTACCAATTATTCTGCAATTGACACTTGCTTTATTCCCACCTTTCTGTTTACAGACTACACTCCGAGCTACTGTAGTGGCAGTATCCTCTGAGCTCGTGTCGCAGAGCTGCCAGGTGGCGCAATGTATATTCAAGAGCACGTATGGGCCCCTATGTATAATATAGTCTCGGCGTGAAAGCAGCAAAATACAAAAAATATGTATGATTACAGCTTTACAGATGAACAGCAGTAAAGATGCATGATTAGAAATAGTGAGTTTAAACTACTAGTGTGAACTTTTTGGGTGTGTTCCTGCCTAATCAAATATATGAAGAATGCTACCTTTTTTTACTGGATCTGTACTATAAATGTATTAAAATGTGTTTTATTGGAATACAAATAGCTTAATTAAATCCCTCCTTCAGAAACAAAAAGAGTAGCTTTGGGTTCAAAAAGAAGGTTGTGTGCTAAAGGTCACACTGTGTGACAGAGCTTGGGTATAGTAGTCGTTTTACAAAGTGCACTTAAGCCGAAGCTGGTTTAGCATTTACTGTATTTTTGTAGGGACCTTGTATGTAGGAGACCTGTTTGTACCTTAGTAAATATGGGCCAAAGCTTTAACGACTCACTCATCGAAACAGTTTGCTAATCCTGCCACTATTTAATTAAATTCCAGAAAAAATATGTAATGCGTTTTTAAAGACCACTTGCTGATGGCAGCTGCGTCTTTTGCCATGGTGGTCCCCTGTCATGCTCCATAAATGGCACATGCCATCCAGGTTACTTTGGAGGGTGGCACAGGGGCACAGCGTGGCGATCTCTTTCACGCAGAGGGACGGTTTCAAGACCTCAACAAAGAGAGGCATTCGCCCCTCCATGCCCCCTGCCCCCTGCGGGGGGCGTGTCACAACTAGCAGGCCTGGCGTGCACCAAGCACATCTGTCACTTGTGAGGAAATAAATGGCTCTCCGTGTGGCCAATGGGCTGGCAGTGACTCAGGAGGTCAGCCAACCATGGCAGCCCACCAGCACCTGCCGCCATTTACGCGACACCCCGGCCAGCACGCACAAAGCCAGGCCGCACTCTCTGAACCCGGATCACCAAGGGGTGACCTAAGGCACACAAAACATCCCCCCCAAGGAAGGTTGGCATTTGGAACCCTCCACCCAGCCTTTGTTACAGCGTGGCCCTACACCAATGTCTGCCAAAAAACACCTGCATTACCATAATGTCTGTGCGGGTTCAATGTCTAAATTACATTAACGCATCTCTCTCCTGCATACATACACAGAACCGTCTGCTTCAGAAACGTGTTTCTAAAACTCCCGTCAAAGTTTTATCTCTCTACTTTGGTTTCCAGTTGATTTTCCCATACTACAAACTGGCTGCGTTAAACCTCTTTACTTCAGGTGTGTATCTTGTGTACAATATGTGATCTCTTTACTCGCTCTCTGATTAACCTGTAGCAGTTAGAATCAAGGAAAGGCGAACTCCCCGTTTCATCCTTCCGAGGTCGATACCCCAACCATCATGCAAACGGGTGATAGTAACACCTGTTATGTACAGCGCCTATTGGTGGCAAAAAGTGCAACATTAAGCGCTGTAAATAATATTTCATGCTGGCTCCTACTCAGCCCCCAGGTGCCTTCCGTCAACCTCAAAAATTGAGCCCCATCAGGACCACGGATCACCTCTTTCCTAAAGATGCTTTGCACAGCTGTGCACAGGAAGGCTCAAACAACAGGCAGAATTTTTGGCTGTCTTCCTTGGAGGAGTCTTCTTTGGGGAACAGAGTAAATAAAAGACCATGGCGGGGATATTAACCTTGTCTTAAAACATAAAAAATTAGCCTGGTCTTAAAACATAGCCCGAGTCCAGTGCCCCTGGTGGGCACAGGATAGAGGCAGCCTGAGAGGAGACCACAGCAGAATTAACAAGCGTGTCATGCCTTGTAGAAACCATTACAAAGGATGGTTCGATATACACTGATGCACTGTGTAACAAGTGCACTTTGCACAAAACTCAATTAAATGAATGACATTCCTATGGAATGGTTTCACATGGTCATGCTAAAGTTTTCTGCCGAGTCATCCAAAGACCTTCCTCCTTCCAGTGTCCTCCCTGACACTCCTGTCGAACTGCCAAGATTCTGCTCCCCTTACCTACCTTGCACCAAACAGAGCAGCAATCTGCAAAACCAGATCGCTCAAGGTCCCTTCTGCCTCGTGTAAGTGGTTCATTTTAACTAAGTTATTTTATTTGTATTCTGGGTCTTGTAACTGATTTTCTCATTATAAGCCCGAGAATGCAAAGAACAAGACTGGACTGGATGAAAGAGAAATAGAATGAGCATCTCAAACAAAGACCTGGAGGGTCTCACCCCTGCCCCAGTTCATCCCTGTAAAACCAGTCACCCTGAGCTCCCCTGCAGAGTGGGCCTCCACGCTGCGCATTCGCACACCAACTCTCCACACCTAAGACGTAGGCGTAGCAGCCCTCACCGAGACCAGCCACACACCTTGTTCTACCCACTCTAAGCATCCACGCACCAAATCTAAAATCCGAGAATCACTCCTGGGAAGCAATCAAATTTTGAGCACACCAAAATGACCCAGCCAAAGTTTTAACCCAGAATATACACCAGAACTGATCAAATAAGAAACTTTACAATGCAATGTTAAATCCCAGAATAAATACGCATGCCTTCCATGGGCACAACAAAGTCTACAATTAGGACGAATATGCAGTCCTTACTATCATGGCTGGGTGACTGGGGTAATATTAAACAAACGCTGCACCCAGATCTGTTCGCTCCGAAGCGAACAGCGTTTCTTCCATGAAAGCAGCATTGCATGTTACTCAGAAAAAAAATTACAGCAGATTTAGGAAAGAATGACAGCAGTTTCGGGCTTACATTAAGTTGTGTACTTCCTGTTGCAAAAGGAAAGATTGCTAGAGCAGATGGTAATTAAAGAGGGTTGTGCTGCAGTTTAAAGGCGTGTGTCTGGGTTATTGTACTACAACATCACTACAAGCAGGGAGCTGTCACACTGTGGCGTCACATTGTTGCTGTAGCTAGTTGGACGGTCAAGGGCATCACATTTGAAACGAAACATACACCACATATAAGCAGAGGCATGCAGACAGAAGTGCACACAGGACAGGTGCACCGACACCTGCACACAAAGAGCAATCCAGACACACTCACAAACAGACGCTGCCCCAAACATATACACGCGCACGGGACACCCGGACGAACCACACCGACTCGCCCTCGAAGAATACACAGACTCACGCTGTCACACACAAACACACCGACATAAAATGCACCGAAAATAAGGTAAGTGGCATACAGACACCGCAATACCCAATCCCACACACAAAAAGCCCTCACTCGCACTCAGTTGAATACAGAGTCACACACTCTCCGACTGATACAGATACCCCTCTGCACACAGTCACGCAAACAGGTGCATACACCGACTTAAAAATACACGTAAACTCAGGGGCATGGCACACAGAGACCGGAACACGCGAACTCACACACTAAAAACCAACATGTGGACACAGCCAATACTCAGGCACATACACGCCGGCAAACACACAAAGACACAAATACCCCTGTGCACACCAGCACTCACAGTTACACAAACACGCCACAAATGTGCGTTCTCTACCTAACGTCGTGCAGTGAATCTCTGCCGCGTACATAGCTTCGGGTGCCCTTCGCTGCACCTGCAGACACCCTGCCGCTGCGCATGCTCAAACACTAAAAAGCGCGCTCCACGGCACAGCAGCCTGGCACACTTGTGGTCACTTATAATTCGGCGCTTAGAAGCACAAGAACCCACTGCAGTGGCCTGTAAAGCACTACGGGGCACATGTAATTCACATTATATTCCAACATAGATAAGTAGTACCTCAGAATGAACAGAGAGGAGGATGAGATGTAGAGGGGTAGGTGGATGCAGGGAAGCATGGATGTAGAGGAGGATAAGAGGTAAAAGGGTAGGTGGATGGAGGGAAGCATGGACGGAGAGGATGATAAGAGGTGAGGGGGGTAGGTGGATGGAGAGAAGGATGGATCGACGGACAAGGGACAAATGGAAAGAGTTTAGATTGAAGGGGTGGATGAGAGAAGGGTGGACAGAGGGACAGACACAGATGAGTGGGTGGATGGAGCTAGGGATGGCTGGGTGGGAGGAGAGAGTGACAGATGTATCAATGGACGTACCTCCTGTTCGCGTACCTGTGTCAAGTGCTGCTCATTGTGACGCGTCTCTGACTCGCGCTGTGGTAGCCTTTGAGGTTCACTGTGACGTGTGTCAGACTCGGGCTGTGGCTGTCGTTGATCATTGTGACGTGTCTCGGAGTCAAGGTTAGGCCGTGGTTGTTCGCTGTGACGTGATTCTGTCTCTCGCTGCGGGGTTAACGTCACACAGGGCTCATGCTGCACTTGGCATTGACGTGCTTCTAGTCCACGCTGCTGCTGCGACGCCTCTTGCGGTGCCTCCTTTGCTGATAGTGTTGTCAAGCCTATGTCGACCTGGCGCTGGGGTGCCTCGAGCTGCTGCAGCGGGCCCTGACGTCTTTCGTCCACCTCGTGTATGCTGCACTTGGCATGGACGTGCTTCTAGTCCACGCTGCTGCTGCGACGCCTCTTGCGGTGCCTCCTTTGCTGATAGTGTTGTCAAGCCTATGTCGACCTGGCGCTGGGGTGCCTCGAGCTGCTGCAGCGGGCCCTGACGTCTTTCGTCCACCTCGTGTCCCGACGAGGGCGCAGCATTGCCTCTGCCGCCATCTTGGGACCCACATAAATAAAAATTGTAACCTCCCCATTCCGACGTCTCTTGAGAGCGCATGCGCCACGTAGACATTGAAAACGGCTTCCGATTTTCTCCACAATCTTTCTCTTCTCCTAAATAGTAACGAAAATAACCCTGTTTCAACATGGCCACAAACGAGCGCAGACGCCACATTGACATGGGATGGTAAACTAAAAAAACTATCGCCATTTTTAAATGGTAATATGACCCAGACTGAGATTATAGAGTCAACTGGGAGGGTTCATTCAATAACTGAGCATAAACCTGTAGACGCAGATTTTGTATTTGACGATCGTGAACAAGCCCGTCAGACATAAAACAAGTCTCACGCTTCCCGCGTGAGACGCGATCGGCCCGGTCGGGTCTTGTAGAGCGGATGGCCCCCCTGGTCTACAGGACCCACTCGGGGGGGAACCACCGACCTCAGGGCTATCCAGGGGGAGGGAAGGCCCAAGGACCCAGCGCCGCCTCAGTCACGCGGGCGGGGGCTTCGTTTGCAGCCTGCTGGACCCGACCGCTAAAGGATTCCAGCGGGAGGGGCTGGAGCGCTCTCGCAGCGCGGAGCTGCAGGCAGGCAGAGAGACACAGAGCGGTGCGAGTCAGCGGGAAGGGGCGGCTCGCACCGCGGGGGATATCAACAATACCTTGGCACTTGCAGGCAGGCTGGCAACCCCAAAACCAAGGGGGGAAACAAACGTTGCGGGCCCCGAGCCCGATGATAGTCTCGGTGGCGGCTTTTCTCCGGGGACAGATGCGACACGGGGCAGGAGAGACGTAGAAGTGCCGGCAATGCCGGACCAGACACGGGGGCGTTCCCGGCGTCGCGTGACGTCGGCAAAAGCCAAAGAATGTCGGGAACGCCCCCGTGTCTGGTCCGGCATTGACGGACAGGCCCCTCGTCCAATGGCAAGGCTCCGTTTACGGAGCCAGCCAATCAAGGACGAGGGCCGAACAAAAGCCACACTACGGTTCTCAACAGGATTTCGCCTGCGCGGAAAAGCTGCGCAGAGCGCAGCTTCCGCTAGGCGAAACCTAAAAAGTGCTAGCATATCCAAACTGGACTGTGCCAATCCACAGTGAATGGATTACATGATTTAAGCATATTCAAGTCACGAATGCCAAACAAATATAGTTGATTTAACGGTGGCATGTGACAGCACGGTGCTTAGTTTAATAGATCATACGGTTACTCTTTAAGATTCTTGGCAATGTACAGGATCCATGTGACATTTGTATTGCCTTGTAGCCCCCCCAATGGCACTGTCGCCAGGATGGATCACATTTCATGAGAGAGGGCCGCATAGTTCTAATTTCATGTTTAAAAACTATCACTTTTAATAAGTACTTCTGACTGTAGTGCTATAATGTGAGATACTAAGGTCAAGGGTTCCATAAGATAAAGAAACACAGTTTTTAAATTTCGATGGGATGATTTTTTACGCGAGTTATGTTGGGCAATCTTTTCCAAACCTCGACTCGTGCATGGGCTCTAAAAGCCAACACAGACCCCTTGGTCGGGTCGACCTGTTAACTTGCTGGCACGCCCACCTATAATCTGTAGCAGTAATGCTCTGACAACACTTCCGATGCTCGGCTGCATCCGTAAAGGTGCATGGATATGTAGTTGATGTAATGAAACTACAAAAACATAATAAAAAGCTTTATTTCAACCGGTCCCTTTTGTTTTTTAAGGTGCCATTAGTTTTGGCACTCAGCTTTAAAGTTGTAATGCTACCTACCAGCACAGGTCTAAAAAGCCAGCCGTGTTTTGTTGGGTCCATACCCAAGACAGACTGAAAGGAGTCCGCAAGGGATACAATTACAGCTATGAAACTGCTCATCCATGTATATATGGATTCCCTAAAAATCAGTGAGGCCATCAATCAATCAGTGACATTTATAAAGCGCACTACATACCCGTAGGGTCTCAAGGCGCTGGAGGGGGGGGGGGGGGGGTGCCGCTACTGCTCGAACAGCCAGGTCTTCAGCTTCTTCCTGAAGGAGAGGTGGTCTTGGGTCAGGCGCAGGTCGGGAGGGAGGGAGTTCCAGGTCTTGGCGGCCAGGTAGGAGAAGGACCTTCCTCCTTTAGTCGCTCTTCGGATGCGGGGGACGGCAGCGAGGGCGTGGTTGGCTGATCGGAGGTGGCGTTTGGGAGCGTAGAAGTTGATTCGGCTGTTGAGGTAGCTCGGTCCTTGGTCGTGTAGGGCTTTGTGTGCGTGGGTGAGGAGGCGGAAGGTGATTCTTTTGTTGACGGGGAGCCAGTGAAGGTCTCTCAGATGTCCGGAGATGTGGCTGGTTCGTGGGATGTCGAGGATGAGTCTGGCTGAGGCGTTCTGGATCCGCTGGAGTCTCTTCTGGAGCTTGGCGGTGGTACCGGCGTAGAGGGCGTTGCCGTAGTCCAGTCGGCTAGTGACGAGGGCCTGGGTGACGGTCTTCCTGGTCTCGGTGGGGATCCACCAGAAGATCTTCCGTAGCATGCGTAGGATGTTGAAGCATGCCGAGGAAACGTTGTTGACTTGCCTGTCATGGAGAGGGAGGAGTCCAGGATGAAGCCCAGGTTGCGTGCATGGTCTGTTGGTTTGGGTGCGGTGCCCAGGGCGGGAGGCCACCAGGAGTCGTCCCAGGCGGAGGGTGAGGAGCCCAGGATGAGGACCTCCGTCTTGTCCGAGTTCAGTTTCAGGCGGCTGGTCGTCATCCACTCGGCTACCTCTTTCATCCCTTCGTGCAGGTTGGCTCTGGCGGCGGCGGGGTCGTTGGCCATTAACATCTTGTAAACCTATAATTTGTTCACAGGCGTGCATAATGTTTCTTTAGCATGAGCGAAAATTAACATGTCTTTGAGCTCCGAAACAAAGAGGAAAAACAACACTCTGGTGCAGAGACTAACGGAGGCAGCCCTAGTGGTCACGGTACAAACAAACTCAGTAGGAAGAACCTCATTGAAAAGCCCTACTGATGCATTCTCTTCCTATAGACATGTAACCTATATCAACTGCTCAAACACTCAGAAAAAAGGTTTATTGACTGGAGTTAAGCAACATCCTTCCCCAGAGAAAGACATTCTCAGCCTTCAGGTCCTTAATTGTAGCTTTGCACTGCTGCACCCGCTCTCGCAGGCCCTCAGACACCTCCAAGCTGCCGCCCAGCTCCTTGCAGCGGTTGTGTACCAGCTTCGGCAGCTCATCGGCTAACTGTTCAAAAAGCTTGCTGTCTCCGAAATCCACCTCTCATCTTCTACTTGCTACTCCCGTGGACGCTCTGTGACTGGACCATGAGCTCGGACCAAAGTTTATGCGTAACGTTTTGTGTACAAGGGGGAAAGAAATACTGAAAATGCAACGTAAGACTGTCCAAGTGTAGTAATAAGAGAAATACTACTATGATGCGATTTAGAGGGACTTGCCATCAACGGAGTAAAACAAGAACGGCGTTGTCCTTTCCTAGGGAAGAGTACAGAGTCAGCAGCTACCCACACGTCCCTGACCACCACATACTTGAAGGCCTGTATGGTGGCTGTGCGGCCCTGCTGCCCTGCTGGAGAGGACAGCGCAGACAGTGTCGCTGGAGGGATTTAGCAACCCTTGATGATCTCCAAACAGGAAGTGATATCAGCGCCTGAAAATGTTAGGAGAGGTGAGGGACGGGAACACAAGGCAGTGAGAGGGGCAGGAATGTACGTTTCAGGTTTCTGATCTTTAAAAAAAATATTATGCATAACGGCAGAACACCATTTCAAAAACAAAATGTAATAATGGTAAATAAGTCCATGTAACCTAGGTGTAGATCAAAGAAGAAGGTTTATTGTAGATCTTAAAATAAGCCTTGTAGATTATAATGCGAGCCCTACCAGGAGCAGCTCCATACTCCCAGCTGACACTCATCCACCAGGCATCCCCAACATTCCATTACCTCACATGCACCAGCATTCCATAACACATCCACTCTAGCTGAGCAGCAAGACAGGGAAGAAGGGAAGATGCATAGAACTTAATACTAGACAGAACACAAACCTTATGAACGTGGCCTGGACAGAAAGCAGCGGTCATGCATCATATAAAAAAAAAACTGTCCAAAATACTCGACGGGTGGGAGGTGGTGGTGGGACTGATGGGACCTGAAGCTAAAAGAGCGAGCGGGAGCCCAAGGAGAGGAAGCCAGCGTTGGCGCGAGTTAATAAGTTCTTGAGCCTAAACAGGCAATAATAAAAAAGGAGTGTCTGTAAAGTAATAAATACCACAAGGTAGTAATAGCAAATGTAACAGGGGTAGTCCTCACGGCAGGTTACAAAAATAAAGAAGAAGAGACTACTGAGCATACTATCCACAGAAAAGCAGCCACTTACGAAGGACAGTAAAAAGAGCCAATTAGAAAGATGGGCGGTGCTTAAAGCCCCTATTCTATATACAGCATGAATCGAAGAGACTGCGCATGCGTTGCCTAGGGGAGACCTAAAAAAGGGAGGAGGGGGGTGCGGCACACCCAGGCATCATGATGTGCTCCCACCACATAATAGGTGGGTAACAGCACAGAAAAAGGACAGATATAGTCAGAGCAAAAAACAGAAGCTATGGGTCGTTCAAAGTAGAAACAAAAATGCATCTCTGGTTAAGTTGGTATTCATGTTAACCAGCATAAAACAGTTGCTCGTTGTTTTAATAAAACATGTACAGCTTTTTATATGATGTGGCTTTCCTATTAGGGTTTTTGCAGATGATAGTAAACTATCTTAATTTCCTCAGGACAACTCTACAGAGGCCCTACTGGAAAAAAATCACATCATGGGTACAGTTTATTTTTTATTTGGCAGATTATCATTTATGTGTTTCCTGACATTTTTCTTTTTTGTCTCCATCTGCTGGTGCACAATATTTGCCAACTAAATCTATTTTGTGTGTGTATCATACTTCATATATTACATTACACTATATATTACATTATAAATATATATGGGCCTTGATATCCATGAGTCCTCGCAGCATCGGTGCACATCCAGGGAAGGCTTCCCTGCACCACATCAAAAGCACAACGTTTTTCTCAGCAGTCAGAAAATGATGATGTGCACTCGCAACAGGTTTGCAATAAGCAAAGGTTTTACTACAGGAGCAAGGCGTGTGTTAACGCCAAAACGAGCTGGGTGATTAATTCCATGTTGTATGCTGAGTCGGAGACTATGAACTAATTTGAGTTAAAACCTTTGCTTATTCACAAACCCATTGTGAGGGAACATCATTTTTTGACGCAGCTGACCCAAAAGTTGTACAATTGTTCAATAAAGCTCCTCATTCAAAAAATTGACCCAATAAATTCCTCAAAAATAATAATATTAACTTGTATTCGCAGAACTAGGACTACATAATATGGTCAAGGCTGCAAATCTTTGCCAGAAAAATGCCAACCCGAAGCAATAATAAAATGAGAAACAGCCTGTATGATGCAGTCTCTACCATGCTTCCTTTCCTCCACAGATGCCTTTACCATGCAAGGTAAGCATATTTAAGGTAAGGGTTATATATAAATTTAGCCTTATCGTTAATTGATCTAGTAAAGAGTGGGTTGTGGCAAACAGTGGAAAGGCTGGGTTTAGGGATGGGTAGTGGCAAAGGATGATCAGGATAATTGGAGGATTTAGTGGTGAATAGAGGTAAAGGCAGGTTTGTTCAATGTTATAAAAGTGGGAAGGTTTGGGGGGTCCCCTAAATAAAAAATAAAATAATAAAAACACACACACACACACACACACACACCACCTCCACCTTAAATATATAATTACCTTGTTAAAGGCAAGGGTGGTCAAGGCGTGCGTGGTGAAGTCATACAACCTAATAAACAGAGGCAGGAGGCAGATGTGATTCTTGAGCTGCCCTTTACTGCAGGCTCCATCACCAGCGGTTTCAACATGTACTAATTTATGTAATGTTCCTCATAAACCAATTCATGGGGTTTTATTAAGAAGAACTGGGACGAATATTGTATTAAATGCAGAAGGGCAACACTCAGAATATTCAATTGCCAAGCAACAATTACATTAACTGAGTAATCAAAATAATGCTGAAGTGTTGTACAAAGCTGAAAGCACAATCAAAGAGAAACAAAAGGAGGGTTTGTACATTGTACCGAAACATCTAACATCCCTGTGAAAAGTGACCTCTAAACACAACATACACTTTCATGCATAAAATATGCCTCAAAAACCAAAATGGCTTCCGGTAAAACAGACTGTAGAATTTGCGTGTTTAAAACATGCATGAAGTGCTTCACAAAAACGGGGGGGCGGGGGGGTCGTTCCAAAAAAAGCCAGAAAACATGTAAATGTGAGTGACAAAAGGCAAAGCCAATGGTAAGCAATTGGCGGAATGTATTTCTCGGTCAATTCCACATTGTCCCCATATGTTTTTGCAACCAGACAGCAGGAACTTCTGGTAGGCTTCGACCTAAAAAAAAAAAAAAAAAGCGTGGGGGCCGCGGGGGGGGGGGGGGGGTGTCACCAAACTCAAGTTTTATGCTGTACTCTCACTCCAGATCAGGTGCATCAGTCTTGCTGCCTTCTGGGTGTGGATTGAGGGTATTCACCCAAATTCTTTCACAGGAGAAAAAAAAGGCCACTAGATCCCAATGATTTCAACATGGCACCAAAACAAACAAAGGGATAGGGTGGCCTACACTGGCATTGAACCAATACTCCTACCCCAGAATAGGCAATACAGTCTTTCTGCCTCCCCCCTGGGTTTAGTAAGCATCCCCACCCTATGACAAGAGGGGAAATTTTGCTTCTTTTTGAATGGGTAGCAGAGTGATGCTAAGTCCCAAAATTGACCTACTTCTATGCTGAACGGCGGCTTTTTTTGGGCTCACGCTTACCAGTCTTTGCTGCTGCTAAACTTAATGTAGTAATTTTCCAATATTTTCAAATTGTACCTTCGTTCAGCATTGGAGCTTCACTTATTACTTATTACAGTACAACCTAACACCTTTTTCACTCTATATCAGGGTCATTGTCTTGTTCATTAACAAACCTGGGAAAATGCGTGCACCGTGTTTCATATGTGCACATTTTTTCCCGCTCTTGCATATATAAAAACACAAACTGAGTTTAGCTATTTTAGAAAATCTAGTTTTGTAATTGTGATCAAGTCAGCATTATTTCAGCAGTGCAGTAAAAGGGTTGTTTTGAGGAACTATTCATGAATATACGACAAAGGAACACTCCCTGAGAGCACACATGCATACAACCCACATATAGTATTACTTCAATGTCTAGGTTAGTGTGGGTAACGCCCATTAAACTGAATTTCGGTTCCTATTCCTCTTATTATTGGAAAACCCCTTTCTCTTATGACCAGGCTTCTCAAACAAGCAGGTCTCCAGCTATTTGTTAGCAGCTCGCAAGTGTGAAGCCCAGACTACTAACTTAAAAACGTTTGCTTGCTTGAATTAATACATATATATATATATATATATATATATATATATATATATATGTGTGTGTGTGTATGTATATATATATATATGGTCGTCCGATTATTTCGGCGATAGGAAGTATGACGGAAAATGTGGGCTCATACATTGACTTCTACTTACAGGACCTAGTAAAAACAATGCCCTCGTATCTTAAAGACACTGGCGATTTTTTACAGCACCTTAATGACATAACCTGGTCAAAGGAATGGATTTTGTTAACTCTTGATATAGAGTCTCTCTATACAAGTATAAGGCACGATTGTGGTCTACGTGGTGTGGAACATTTTTTGAATACACGGTCTGCTGAATATGCTATGCATAACAAAATGTTGATTTCACTCATTTCATGGTGCCTGAACAACAATTACTTTTCATTTGAAAAGGAACTGTATAGACAAAAGCAGGGGGTGGCCATGGGGGCCTGCTTTTCTCCGAGCTATGCATGCTTGCATGTAGGGTTTTGGGAAAAGCAGGTCCTCATGAAGGAACACAAAATGACATTTGAAAATAATGTGATTTCATGGCTTCGTTATATAGACGATGTTTTTGTCATTTGGAAAGGCAACAAGCAGAGTGCTTTACAGTTTGTGGAACTTTTGAATGATAATGAGTTCAATTTGCACTTTACATCTAACATAAGTGACACCATGCTTGAATTCTTAGATGTTCAAATAGTAATAACTGATGAGACACTTACTACGACAGCATATAGAAAACCAACTGCTGGAAATGCAATACTACACGCATCTAGTGCTCATCCGCGCCATCTAATTGCCAGCATACCCTATGGTGAATTGCTGCGTCTTAAATGCATTTGCAGCACGCCGGAACAATTTAACATTTGCAGTCGGACATGCTTAGATCGCATGCGAGCTAGAGGGTATAGCGAGAACATCCTTGACAAAGCCATGAACAAAACTAATGAAAGATCGAGATCCACCCTGCTGCCTAGCACCACTGAATTAGATCTTAGTACAGCAGATAATAACAGTTCCCCAAGACTAATCACCACATATAGTAGACAGGAGCGCAAAATACGGAACATCATGAAAAAGAATTGGCCCATTGTTCTCACAGACCCTATTCTTAAAACCACGTTATTAGAACATCCTAGCGTGACATTTAGGAAGTCTAGGAACTTAGGGAATCTCCTATCTAAAGAGATTTCCACTGGATCTACCAGCATAAAAACATGGATGCCCTCCAGTAATGGATTTCGTAAATGTGCTACGTGTAGGGCATGCAACTTTGGAGCCAACACTGCCACTTATAACACCCCGTTTAAAAATAAAGCACAAACCATCAGAGGGAAATATGACTGCCGCACTGAGTACGCTATTTATGTTCTCACATGTACCTGCGGCTTGCGTTATGTTGGCAGCACAAAAAATCCCGTATATATGCGCATCCTACAACACATTCGTGCCATCATCCATAGTGACCCGGCATATCCGGTAGCCCGGCATTTCAAAGTGAGTCACAACAAAGACGTTAATTGTCTTACTTACTTTGTAATTGATCAGGCACCTTTACCTAAGCGTGGTGGGGACAGAGATAAAGCTTTAAGGCAGTTGGAGACGAGATATATTCTTAATCTCGATTCCAAGCATCCTAATGGCCTTAATGACAGGGAGGACATGCACACCTTCCTGCTATAATAATTATTTTTCCTGTACCCGGTCCACCAATTTAGTTGGTTTTGTCACTTTGGTCTTTTAAAATCGCCAGTAGCCTATATGAATGTAACACAAGATGTAATTAAGTTTACTAAGATCTTTGAGCGACTCTTACTGAACCTATGATTGTATATCTCTCCCAAGTATCACTATGTTTTTAAACCTTTTATACTATCTTGGTTGCACTTATTTCACTCAGCACTTTACATAATGGGAAGTCGACTTTGCACATATCTGGTTATCTATTGCTCTAGAAAAATAGCGGCTTGAGGGTAGAGAAGCTACCCTAATTATAATAGGTCAGCACTAGCACTTTATAAATAGTATTCTTTTCTTAACCAGCAACGGGACCCTTAGGCGTGCCATTCTTGTAGCCAATATATGTACTTGACCACCTAACAGCTACGTTATAGCCAGTTATTAGATTAATTGCCATTTTTGCACAATCATTTTAACATAATATTTATTTATGTAAATTACCATTTGACCATTTTTTATTGGAGGTATATTTTTCTACTATTTTAACATATTTATATGTTATTTATTGATTGCAATAGGCTTCACTAACTGGATCACTATTTACAAATACGACAGTTGTATTAAGTGGTTTTAAGTATTATGTCAAGGGCTTGATATGGGTACACGCCAATACGCATTTAAGCGGTCATATTTTCGGTTGCAATCTTAACTGCATTTGAAAGAATTTCTATTTTTTGTGCAATATGTATTATGCTGCTATACTTGTATTTGTATGACAAAGTGATAATTCCCTGTGCACATTTAAGACACTTTAACACGCTAAAAAAGTCTGTTTTCTATGTTGATTTATCACTAGAACACGTGGTGTGATTACAGAAAGAAAAAACGAGTGTGTGCGCTATTTAAGGTGATACAATCTGCATTTCCGTTATGTGATCAAGGGCAGTTCCTGCCCGAAACGCGTCATGCCTACCTGAACTGCTGTTAAAATGGATAATAAAAGTTCGCCGTGACACTCTGCCAAACCGTGTGGTGGTCCGTTAATTCTGTGGTCAGAACTGGGAACAGAATCTTGCTCCATATATATATATATATATATATATATATGTATATTTTAATAGATCGAGGAAGTTTAAAGCGAATAGTCATTTTGCTGCAGTGGTCTTTGCACTGAATGCCGTGTGTGCATGCCTAGAGTCATTTCAGAGAAGCTTCAAGCCTGTAGCATCATATGAGAGATCAGGGTAATAAATGCTGCCTCAGTGATTACTGCAATGGCCTCTGCTGCCTCCGCTTCAGTAATTAGCACCATGCAGTGCTTAATTTGTAAAACGATAAGTGCCACGGCAGTATGCGCCACAAGTAACAACACAACTACTAACCATTACACTCCTACAAGTGTGACAATTCGGACTACTTTAGGACCGCAAACGTATAAAAATGGCTTGGGCAGCAGCTAATAGTCATTTTTAATATATATTGAATTAATAATTAACTGTTCAGAGCTCCAGAAACGGAAAACTGTTGTTTTTGGATTATATATATATATATATATATGAGCACAAAGTTCCCCCTCTGTCAGATCAGCGCTCGTAGCCACAGCCTCCACGCCAACAACAAAAGGGATACGGACCACCAAGTCAGCAATGATCTTGTTTATTTTAACTCCACAGAACCAAATCAGCGACGCGTTTCAAGCACAAGTGCCCTTGTTCACGCTGCATATATATATATATATATATATATATATATATATATATATATATATATATATATAAAAATTGAGAATGTGTATTCAAGACGAAATTGTGCATATTTTCAAAACTTGTAAGTTCCAGTTCATATTTGCAAAAAAATGCTGAATTTCTCAAATATGATTTATCACTCAAATATGAACTTTAAATATGTGTTAGACCTTAAACTGGTACATATTACTGATATAATTACATTGATATTGTGGGTAATGCAACTATGCCAGTTTTGTATTACCCATGTAGAAGCTTTCAAAACTGGGAAAGTATTTTTTACATGATTGCGGCAACCCTGCCAGATGTACCAAGTGATCACTGCTTGTAATCTTGCATATATATGGTGGTTCTGATGTATTCTTGTTTGACATGGTAACTCTTACAACATTAATACTATTAGTAGCTGGGGATGATTTTCATTAACCTTAAGTAGCTCCTATTTTAGAAAAGGTTGGAGACCCTGACCTTGCACCTAATTGGGCTTTCTAATGGGGCTCTATCAGTAGCACATTTTGTACCATGTCCACCTACCATGTTGTGGTACACCTTTCCTCACCGGGACAGAGGGCAAGTATTAAGGAAGATGATGAAGAGCAGACACTTAAAGTGATGAGGCTTACCCCAAATAATTTAGACCTTACTCCCTTGTTTCAGTTCCCTATAACCACCTGATATTTTGCTACACTTTCAGAAATATAACATAGGACAAGGATAACCTATTCAAAACGGATAGGTGAACTCAAATCACAGCAGACCTGAGGGCTTATCAGCCACAATAACAGGCCCTTTGTACCCAAACATGTGCCTGTAACAAGGAGTGAACATCAAAGGAGAATCTGAGGTGGCTACTCAACACTTGTCAATCAAGGGGACCTCTGCTCACAACGCATAAGATTCCTCTTAGTTTGTCCCCAGGAATCCTTTACCAGCACATCTGTCTGCCCAGATGTGTTATACAGGAGACCGAACTTCTAGGGCCAATGAGAAGTTCGAGTCAGTTGGTGGGCTCCTTGCAAAGCGAGTAACGTTTACGGGCGGAAGCCCTATGTCTCCTGGGAGTATCTGTCATGACTTAGTCAGATGTCATTAGTAAGGAAAGGGGCAAAGAAAAACCTCAAATAAGAGAGAAATCTTTGTTTGCTGACTTAAGGATCAACATGCACAGAAAACAAGCACTAACAAAGCCAATAGCCTCGCTTGTGAGACCAAATGGCTTTGCCAATAGTTTTAGCCATTTGCCACAGCATCCCAGATGCCAGGGCGAAACTTTTAGGCGCTTCCACCAAGCATGTGTACATCTTTGGGCCCAGACCTGAAAATAAGATAACTTACAAAAGCATTTTTTCATTTTTATCTTGGGTGAGGGGAAGCAAAATGGAGGGAAAATAACATGGGTGGTGTGTGTGTTGGGGCAACAACTCAGGAGCATAGGTGAGGTGTAGGAGCAACACAATCAAAAGACAGCAACTGGGAGCAAGTTGGAAGAAAGCACATGCGTGAGAATTCTATGTGCAGAGTGGGGGGAGGCAACCGGGCGTGAGAGTGGAATACAAAGTGCGATGAGAAGTAGAGAAGAATACAAAGGGAGATGGGGGAAAACACATGCACTCTCTTAGAATGCTTAAACAAACAACAACAACAAAAGTAGGGCCTGAAAAATGGAGCAGTGTAAGGCCACATTAATACATGCCAGCTTTTGGAGAGGGACTAACACAGCAAGCAAATGATTGATAATGAAAC
The DNA here is from genome assembly GCF_964263255.1 of Lissotriton vulgaris. Taxonomy (NCBI): domain Eukaryota; kingdom Metazoa; phylum Chordata; class Amphibia; order Caudata; family Salamandridae; genus Lissotriton; species Lissotriton vulgaris. The sequence continues at coordinate 1,623,215,113 of NC_141695.1, forward strand.
CAAGCAATGGTAAGGCTGTATGCCCACTGCAAGTTAAGAATGTGTCCCACAACAAATGTTGGATGTTTCATTCCTTACATGCAAATGCTCACAAACATAAAAAAAATATTGTTAGTGAATAATCAAACAAAATACGTATCAGCCAACTTGAACACAAAAGTTTGCAGCTTAATATGATACCTTCGGGTCAAGTTCGCGCTATGCAAAACTCGATAAATAAATACATCGTTTTATCTCCTGATTTAAATGGATGCTTTGTGGCTCAACCTAAAAACAATGGCAGATACTATTAGCTGACAACTTTGACAATTATACCACAGATATACTCGAGGGCATTTTTCGGTCACAAAAACGTTCATTCAATTTTTAAAACGGAGACATTTTAGAAATAGAAATGAAACGGGGTTTGACAATAATGGCACACGTCGTTTCAAAGAGAGATGAATGCCCAAATGTACCAATAATTTGCCCAATTAGTATTATGAATTAGATTTTGAAAACCACACATCTAGCACTACAAAATTCATTGTCTCGTGCCACACAAACTGACAGCCGATTAGCAGGACATTGGTAGAAGTAGTGTAGATCTGTCAAACGGGCAGACTGGTTATAAGCATTTGAGAATTGGCAACAATGAGGAAGATGCGAATAGAAAAGGTGAGGACATATTGCAGAGAGGTACTTGGATAGATATTTTGGGCACTTATGTACTTGAAGTAGGAGAAGTCTTGTTTTCTTTATCTGAGATACACCCAAGCTTTCAATGTGAAACATTCTATGGTTAATAGATTAAGAAAAGTCTTTAAAAAATATAATAATTAAAAAGTTTAATCCTATCTTAAGTAACACAAGATGCAATTTATTAATTTGGTGTGCTGGGAGTTCTGTGTGCATAGTATAGTATCGTGCAAACCAGAACTCAATTTATTGAGTAACAAAGTATTAATTAAGAGAAGATCACTTTGTGTGAAATTAAATTAAAAAAAATATCACAAACCCAAACTTGTGTTTATGAAGTAATAGACCATAGCCCTACGTTAGTCATTTGGGATAAACAGTGGAGTGTGTTGCATGTGACCTAATAAAAAGAAAACCAGAATTCTCCAGTTTGGAAATTTAACTTCAGTTCCTCATAACACATAACCACCAAGTTTTTTTTGCTTATTTGGCAGAGGAGATTTTTGGGTTTAAAAGGAAGTTGGGGTACACAATTAGTCAATTTTGGGATACAGCTTTAGAAGATGAAAGGGTCTTTGCAACAGAATCTTAGTCTGAGCCATTCAACTCGAGTCCACTCTACTAGCCATTGACTGGATGTCTTGATGAGAAAGTAAAGTCCTCATGTGACCCATGATGCACAGATAGCGCTACATAGTTACTGAGTAAGATTTTTGTTTTGTTGACCAATTCTATTGAGTTTTGCATGAGACCATACTCCGAGTGCATCGATAGGCTGCAACACTTACCACGTACAACAATAGATCCTTTGAAATCGAACATGAAGGTTACAGGAGTTTGGGTGCAGTATATGCAGAAAAGGGGGAGGGGCTACTCCAGTTGGCCTAACCATTTCCCCCTTATCTTCTCGTGATTCATGGGGCACCCTCTAGCTCCATACACAGGCTTCTCCTGTAGGGCGCTCCAGTCTAATCCCCGCCTCCATTGAACCAACATGGGGAGGAGAGGAGGTTTTTCCACTGTGAAGCTATATCACGTCTGGCCACCATGAATGCTGCTCCCAGGAAGGTGAGATCTGCCCTGAACTTTCCGGGGCCCTCGAAGACTCCCAATAGCAGCTTTTTTGGAGAGAGGGGGGGGGATCTCCCAACTCAGGATCTCTGTCAATTCGCTCACCACAGCACACCAGTATCACCAAATCTCCATACACCTCCACACCATATCATAGCAGACTGGACTCATCGGGGGACAAGCGAGCGTACAAGAAGGCTTGTCCGGTGGAGCCTGGTCAGGGTCAGAGAAGCACAGAACAACAGGGTAGGAATTTAACTAGCTGTGGATGAAGAGATTTTTTCATGTATGAAATATAATGTAAGCATTTCCACGAGGGTCCTCGTAAAGAGTAAGGGATATTGACGTGGAGCCCTAAAGACCAAAACAATTCACCTCAACTAGAGTTAAAATAAAAGTTTGTAGTAGAATGGGCTAGACCAGAAGTTAATTTCTGCGGGTGGGTGCCTGAAGGGACTTATTGTTGTGGCCAGGGACTCTTTAGGTACCTCCTGCAGATAGCAGGTTCCAGCAGCTCTGGTTTCAGTAATGGGCCATGACAGTGCATCTCTCTCTCCCAGCCTTGCTGCAGAACATGGACTTATTTGCAGACTGGCTGATAGGAGCTCTGATCTGCAAGGTAAGGTGGGCCGAGTGCTCCTCTCTGGCCATGCACCCATGCCAATATATTCAAGCACCTTGAAGGAGAGTTGTGCTGATGTCCCTTTGGTGCATGTCACAATGTAGAATAGGAGACGAGGTAGACAGAGGAAGATTCAACAACTGAGGCACTCCCTGTAATTACTGATTTTTCCGCTTCTTTGCGTGTTTCAGTTAGTTATACAGGCAGTCATTACTTATCAGAGTCCCTTTCCAGATTGCCTAAGGACACCTCACTTCAGAATACTTACCTGAAAAAGGAAAACTACTAGAGATGAAAGAAGTCATAGCTCTGAGGGAAGGATAGCAACGTCTTACGACGAACAACGCGCATCTACGCGAGCAACGCACCCTGGTGCAAAATCAGCAAGGTCTCCCGACGAACAACATGCATCTGCACGAGCAACACACCCTGGTTTGAATCAGCAACGTCTCCCGGTGAACAACGCGTTGCTACGCGAGCAACGCACCCTGGTGCGAAATCAGCAACGTCTCCCGATGAACAACGCGTACCTATGCGAGCAACCCACCCTGGTGCGAAATCAGCAACGTCTCCTGACGAACAACACGTACCTATGCGAGCAACGCACCCTGGTGCGAAATCAACAACGTCTCCCGACTAACAACGCGCATCTACGCAAGCAACACCTTCCGGTGAAAAATCAGTACATCACTCATACACTATGATGGGTGGATATACTTTTACTTTCGGTATTCTTGCTTAGGAGCCGATTTCCCTCCCATATCAACAACTACCCGTTAGACGGGAAATAGCCCATCACTCTGTAAGCACTTGGTAAAAAAGGGGTGCGACCTTCCTTTACAAAGAATAAGAACTAAATTCACATCCCAAGGGTCTTTATTACATGATAATAGTGGTGGCAAGAAAAAAATTATAATGATTAAACATCAACACACATATACACATAAAACCTGAAAATGAAAGGCAAAATTAGATGGAGTTAGATATACATGGAACATCTCACCATATTAGACATCTGTAACTTTAAGAAGGGTCCAACTCTCCCTCTCGGTCCTTCTCGCTGGTTAGGCCAAGACTCTCTGCTCCACAAACACGTCTGCACCGTGAAGTTTCACCAGACCATCAAAGCCGCCAGACCATCATCTCAGACCATCAATTCATCTCCCTTCGCTTGGACCCGCTTTCACTAGTATAGAATCTAACCCTTTCTCGAAGCATCTGGAAGAACTCGCCTACCGCTCTCACAGGATTCCTGTAACTCCTCGTACCAGGTCCACAACAGCAGCTGGCCAAGCGTTTGCTATGGCTCCGGCACAGAGAGAGCACATTCCTCTGATAAGAACCGGTCCGTGCTGGTTCACTGCTAGCGAATAACACACTCAAAGCAAAACATTACCCCTCACCTAAAGAGGTGAGGGGAGGAGAGGCAAGATGCTGTCAGGAAAGAACATGGCTTTGCTCGAGAACAGGCCCTTAGACCCGAAATGGAGCAAAAACAGTGTATAAGACAGCATAAGGTTGTCAAAGTCTATCGGTAAACTCTGCAAATAGGTAGAATAAGAGTAAAAATTACATCATATACTGAGATGGTGGTGAATAATGGTCATAACCAAGCTAATCAGTACCGGGATCTCAGTCATTACACTCCCCAACACACAGCCAGTACGGTCTTCTGGCTGAGAGGATTCACCCATAGTAGTTGTGTCAGGAGGAGCCGGAGCATTACTAATGCATGCCCTGCTAAAGGTAAAACGACTTGGGTGCTGTTTCCAATCATGTTCACAGCGAAGCACAGAAATAAGCACTTCTCTAGCCACGGCCTTGGAAGCTCTAGTAAGTCTCACAGAAAACTGCCTTTCAAATTAACAATATTTACAACATAATAAAAATAAATGCTCCGTCAGGGTCCAAACATCTTGTAAACAGTGGGTTTTGTTTCTAGGCACGCAAACGCGGCTGATCTATCGCATTAACACAGGGAAGAGTTGAAGTGTTTGAGGATAAGCTGTGTCAAGACACACCCACAGATGGTCTTTGTGTAAAATTATTAACTGAAACGCTGCCCAGTATTGGTCTTTTTCATGGGTGGACCAATGATTTTATATGTTAACACTTTGAATTTTGGGAGTTATGGACCTGTATATAAAATGGTGGGAAAGTTACAGAATGAAAAGTACTGATGACTGGTTGAAGGCGTCATACACAACATGGGACCACTGTGTTGCTTAATCCTTGTAAAGTACCACTCTATATATGAAAACATATGCAGCTATCCTTCGTGCAACAGGTACTGTGGTGCAAGGGCCCAGTGCTCTGACAACCTATCACATTGAAATAATTTCTGCTTGACAGAAGCTACGCCTCGGTTCCTTCGTTGCATTAAGGCTCTTGCTATGCCACTGATATGTGGGTATGTATTCCGACAGTTATCCATATTCCAGATGTCCATTTGCATGTTCAGGTCTTTTCTCCTTACTGCTTATCAAGCAGCTCCCAGATGAGAATCCTAATGGATTCCTAGCAAATATTGCTGGTATTGCATGGACAGTTTGATTTTTAAAAACAAAAATTGTGCACAAAGCTGAAGTTTGATAACAGGGAGACTAGTTTGTCTACAAGCTTACTGGGCCAGAAAGTTCCTATCACTAGTTATTGAAAGATAGACAAAAAATGTGTCTACAAGAACGTCCTGATATTTTCCAACAATGCATTGCACTGAAAGACCAAATGTTATAGTATTCTGTTGCAAGCGGTGGTGGAAGTTGGCGACACCAAGGATGGAAGTGGGAGGGGGTGTCAGTGTTGTGGAAATAGACTACCTCCTTAAAAATGTTTAGAGCAACTGCGCCCCCCCCCCCCCCAAAAAAAAAACGCAACTTAAACTCTGGATTAGGCCTGGAGGACCATATCAAAAGATGCCTCAGACACTCCTACCAAATGGTCCAAAACAGTGAACAAGCCCATGGCATCAAATGTAAAGATGTCAATAATAATGGTTACCACAGTGCAGAATGTCAACGCCAGACGCCAACCCGTGATATGCACTGGTCTAATCTCCCTTTTCTCCAAAAAGCTATGAAGATAGTCTAACACCACCTTCTTCATAAAACGGAGATGTACTCAAATTATTTAGGTACCCTGATGGCTTTTCCATTAGAGGTTTCAAAGCAAATGTATTCTGAGGCAAAGGCACCACCCTGGTTTGTAATTTCAGATAAAAAAAATTTTTTGAAGATATGGGCCGGAAACTTTGCACATATGTAGTGACCAAAGCACCTCAGTACTAAAGAAAATGGGTTGAAGACTCATGAGACAAAAATGAAAACTAGGATCTCTGTATACAAGAAAGAACCTTCTCTCCCAATCAGTTGCTGTGTGGGAGTGAGCCTTTTTTTTTAGGGGCCCACTGGTGCAAGGGTTCGCCCTTCTTTGTCTTTAAGTCCTTAGACTAACAAAATAGAGATTGGCACGGAAGCTGTAATATCAAGGAAATAGATTTATTAACCGCTCATGAGGGAGACTATGTCAATACGGTACCCTCAGGCCACTGTATCAGGTAGTCCAAGGAGTACAGAAACCATGGGCCTTTTATGGCCAATTTATAGCGGAGTAAGCATGAAGACTCAAAAAGAGGCGGTACAAGTATACATAAAAATAGCGATTTCTCATATGGACAACTGGAAACTACTTAGTCAACAGAGTGAGAGGAGTAACAAAAACCCTTACAACAGTTGGAAAAGCCTGACAGTTATAAACTAAGACAGATGCACCCTGGCAGCTACAGGCCTTTCTGGTCATACATTGCTCTGGCTCAGTGCTGAAGGAGTTAACCGTAACTGATGACTCAAGCAGAAAAGAAAAGCAGGCAACAGTGAAGACAGGAGAAGCACATGGCTAACTAAAATGGCTGCCAGAAACAAAAAGGCTTAAGCTTATGCCAACTGTAATTTCCGCGATTTCCACATCTGGAGTTTGCTAAAGGGGTTAAAAAAAATCCCATTATTTTCAAATAAAACGTATTTTAAAATCTTAGCTCTGTGGTAGGGCTAGGAAAAGTGGGTGACTACTTGAAGATATTATCATGGTTGACTGATGACAGATTAAAACTGATGCGATAGGAAACTTTTCAGCTACAAAAATGACTTTGGCAGATCGTATGAGAGTCTGTTAATAAAGAATATTTAGTTCTGAAGCATGCATTTCATGTAGGCTAAAAGAAAATTGATGAGTTAAAGGAACCAATCATGGATCTACCTGATGGAGCAGGGTTTTCGCGAAATAAAACCTGCTCGGATTAAACTTCTCATTGTGTGAATTATTAACCAAGTGGTGTGAAAATGAATAGTGCAAAACTAAAGGGGGATAGATGAAAACTGCGCAAGCGCGTGCTGGGGGAAGTTAGTATAGTCCGCAAATGCACACAATTAATGCTGAAAATAACGACCAAAGGTCTAGAGTTTCTTTTTCCATTAACTGTTTGAAAATAATGTGCATAACGTAAGAAAATGTAAGCAAAAGCATTCATAGAGTGTTTAACAGTGGAGCTTTATAAAATAATAACGATAACACTTGTATTTGTTTTTCTGGGTGCGTATTTTCCTGCTCCATAAACAAGGCGTCAAGAGTCTTTTTAGGTTTAATTTACTTATTAGAATGTAGACATGAAAAATATGTAATCTGTCCTTCGGGAGTTCCTGATTATGGTCAAGGTTGTGTGAAGGAAACAATGAACATTATGAATGATACTTCCTTGCCGAGCGGAGTATGTGGGCATTTGTATAACAATATGGATACATTTGCGAGATAGAGAAATAAAACCAAAGAAGAGCGGTATCTGAATTACCTCTGCTGAAGATAGAGGACGTGAGCGGTCAAGACAAAGGAACTGTTGAAAAGTTAGGCACATCGATGGTGGAGAAATTAGACATCCCTTGTCTTGAACCAATGAGATTTAAGAATTCTATGTGTATTGATACATTAGGGGTTAGACCTTAAGTGAATTTAGGGTATAACTATTAGTTGTAAGAGAGTGGGGTTTAGGCGCTTTCATTCTTTATTTTGTGTGGGGAGAGAGCAGTGTTGCTGTCACTTATGCACTCTCTCATTGCACTGATATTTGAGACGATTAATCGTAAATGGCTTACTATTGTTCTTGTATGATGATCTAAGATTCGAGCTGTATTGTACTTTATGAGCATTCACATTATTTTAGATAAAGCATATTATCTTATAAACAGAGTTTGTCTTTATTATTGTCATTTATTTAGTTATATTGAATGATTATTCATTATGATAATACTTCTTTAGAATTCTGATATTATTTTGCCAATCCCTAACAACTAAAAAAGATTAATCGTAGAAGAATATCCCATAGATGCAAAGACTGGAGACCCATCGGATGAAGTGATGAAAAAATATAATCAAGTAATTAACTATTTGAAGGGAAAGATTGCATCAAGAGAGACAGGTTGGGTAAAAATAGATGGAACAACTCAGGAGACAAAAGAAACAGTACATGCTTACAATGAATGGCTCTTACATGCATTAAAAAAGTATAGTGGTTTTGAAAGCATAACTGACAAAGATGTGGGACATTTTGTGTACAAGTTTGTGTTTATTTGAAACCGGAGATTAGTAACATGATTCAACAGCATTTGATTTGTTGGCAAAACAAGAGTGAATAATGAAATATTGAGGTTTGCAAAATATTGTAGTGATGATATTGAATAGAGACATAAGATGTTGAAAGAGAAATTAATGTGGCCACAGATTAAAGCAGCACAGAGAGGTGGTAATTTTGTAGATTATTCTCAAACAGGTTTCCAAGGAAAGGGCCAGAATCAAAATACTCAGAATGGTCAGATTTCTAACATGGGAGGTGTCATGATGAATGAAGGTGTTCTTACTCAAGGAAGAGGTAAAGGTAATAAAGAAGGGATGAAAAAGAAATATCCTTGTTATGCGTGCAAGTTGGGACATTGGTAACGCAAGTGTAAGATTTTGCTAGAGAATAATAAAATTAATCAGTATTTTATTTTAAATCGGCAAATGCAAACTGAAATGAATAGAAATCAAATACAACCACAAAAGGTAGTTACACAGGTGCAAATACCACAAGCCCCGATGCCAAAAAATGTGAATGCTCAGCTACAAAGATACAGTGTGAATGTGGGTTTTCAAGCAGGTGAGCAAGTTAATAATAATCAAAATGCACAAATGGCTTCACAATACTGGTTGCAGTGCCAGGAGAGTGATGCGGGTACATCTCAATGACGGTGCCTAAGGGGGGAGGAGGAGTGCGTTCTTGGCCCATCACTAGAGCTAGATAAGTGTGGTTCTTTTGTGGATGGGGAAGTTGAAGGTAATATAATTACATTCCTTGTAGACACTGGTGCCACCCGTTCCACTATGAGAACTGTGGAATTCCCTAACCTACCCCTCTCTGGGGATACTATCCAAGTTGTAGTTGTTTCAAATCAGTTGATCAAAACTCTAGTGACAAAACCAATGAAGGTACACATTGGAGATTTTAGACACTCGCATCATTTTGTGGAGTGTGATACGAGTCCAGTTAACCTGTTAGGTAGAGATTTACTGTGCAAAATGAATTGCACCATCTATTGTACACCAGATGGTATAGCATTTCATACGCAGGACAAAGATGTAGTGTTCAAGATGATGATGGCGAGGCAAGGGACAGAAGTGAATGATTTGTACAGCGAAAGATCTGCCTGTTGAATTGAGACACACAGTGATGACTGATGTGTGGGATTTTCAGGTAAATACATTGGATAGATGAAAGGAGTTGATCCTATTCAGATTTCAGCTACACAAGGTGCAGAATTTCCAAAAACGCCAAAATACAAAATGAGCCCTGAGACTATTGCAGGAGTAACACCTGTAATTGAATTAATGATTGAACAAGTTATTTTGAGCGAGATACTAGGGAGTCCTTGTAATTCACCTATTATGGGGATTAAGAAACCGAGTCGGAAATATAGAATAGTTCAAAACCTGAGAAAAATCAATAAGATAGTGATAAATCAATAAGATAGTGATACCTTGTTGCCCAAAAGTGCACCACCTAGCAGTAATTCTTCACCAAATTCCTTGTGACGCACAGTGGTTTACGCAATTGATTTGTGGCAAGCATTTTTCTCGATACCCTTACATCCGGATAGCCAATATTTATTTGCATTCCGGTTCGGTGACCGTGTTTTGGCATGGTGCATAGTTCCTCAAGGGTATACAGAGAGTCCCTCAATTTTCAAAAACACTTGGAGTCATTGGTAATGCCAGAAGACTCAGTATTGTTGCAATACATGGATGATTTGCTTGTTGCATCAAAGACGAGTGAAGCATGTGTGACAGATACAATTGCTCTTCTGAACCATTTGGTAGTAGGTGGGCATAAAGTGTCACCTGCTAAATTGCAATTTTGCTAAAAATAAGGTTTATATTTGGGACACAAAATTGAGAAAGGAGTCAGGAAAGTATCACAAGATCGAACAACTGACCTTGCAAATGAATCCTCCCAGAACACAATAAGAAGTTTGAATATTCTTGGGTACGGTTCGATACTGCAGACAATTGATCAGTGGCTTTTCACTGACAGCCAGGCCATTACAGAGATTGACACAAAGATGTGATTGATCCAATCAAACTGGATGAAGAATGCATGAAGGCATTTGTAGAGTTGCGAGACAGCCTTTGTCAAGCACCTGCATTAGGAATGTCAGAGTATAGCAAGTACTTTACACTATTCTGTTTTGAGAGAGACGGTTGTGCTCTTTCAGTTCCAACGCAAACGCATGGAACAGCACACCATCCAGTGGCATCTTTTTCTGCCACACTGGATTCATTGGGTGCAGCGTTATCAGGATGTTTAAAAACAGTTACTGCTACTACTGGGTCTAATTGCGGCCAAATGATTGATCACCAGGCTTTGGAAATCCCCTCTGTCGCCAATCCCTGCTTAATTGGGCTAAAGCGGCGGGTGTGGCACTACGTAGGGAGGACCTACTCGGCATCCGTAAATTACCCCTAGCGCCTCAGTGGGACACTATGGTTTCCAAGCTCCAGGAAATAGTCACTAACGCAGGGGACTCGAATACTTTATCTGAGGCTGGTACTCAGGATCCATCCACTGACCTCCAGGTTGACTTGGCTCTCCTGTTTCAGAACTCCATCGCCTCTAGACCCTTGCAGCCCTGGCTCCCCGGATACAGTAGATGCGGCAGCAGGTCTTAAGCGACTCCTATTTCCCTTCCTTGGCTTATGTTATCCTCATTTTATTGTATCCTATGTCCCCAGATGAGTTTGAACTGCACTATATCTGGTCCGTTTGCATGCCACCCGCTGGTGAGACTTGACAGCACTGATCCGCTCTGTCTAGGGGTATTGACCCTAGACTTCATGTGACTGCCGCAAACTAGTCGCATGTTTCTCCTTTTGCAATGGAGTACTGCACATTATGCTGTTGACAGTCACTTTTCTTTCTTTCCTTCTTGCTGCATAAGCACTGCTCTGATTGTATGTTTTAAAAATGTGCAAAAGTGTTAATAAAAAGATTTCAACAAAACATAAGGGAAGCAAAAAAGCAGCTGCTGCTACTTCTGAGAGTTTGGAACAGAGTGAATATATTGTGATGGGACATCCCTTGAGAGTGTATGTGCCACATTCTGTTGAGATTTTGCTGACACGGACTCGCACCCAGCATCTTACAAGTAGCCGATTGACAAAATATAAAAAAAGAGTGATTCTGGGAGAGGAAAATGTGACTGACAAGATGCACAAATTTGAATCCAGCTACATTGTTACCAAGTCCAAGTTGTGAGGAAGTGGTGGATGAAGCCGATCATGATTGTTTGGACGAGACTGAATGATGTGCAAAACCAAGGCCTGATATAAAAAGACACACCAGTGCGTGAATCTGATTGTGCAATGTTTGTGGCTGGATCTTGCTTGAGAGATGATAAAGGTACTTTACGTGCTTCATATGAAGTCTGTACAGTGGCTATGGTCCTTGAAACTTCATGCTTAAAAGGAAGAAGTTCAGCACACATTTCTGAATTGATTGCATTGACCAGGGCATGTATAATTGGCAACAATCTGAGAACAACCATATTCAATATGGTTTTGGGGTTCTCCATGATTTTGGACAATTGTGAATTTTTAACATCATCAGGTTCACCAATTCGGAATAGCAATCATGTTAAAGTCAGGGGTGTGGAATTTTTGAAAAAAAACTACTTGTCCAAAGGACAAAGTGCTACAGAAATCTTCTTGTCCTGTAATAAAATCCACTTGTCCCCTTTACTACCTAAATCATTTAGCTGCTGCTTTTACTAATCGGTTACACCATCCTAAGTAAAATAGCCCTTTGCTTCTGCCCATCAGTAGTAAGCAACCACGCAAATTCCTTAACCGCAACCTATAAAATTCTATATTCCTCTCACCATAAAGGCTAAACACATCCCCTTTTCTCTCAACCCTTCCACTGACTCAAAGGCTCCATCCCATCACCCTTTGCTTCTATTCCTTCACACTATAAGCTTCATGTTACCCATTTATCTCAATACGGACAGAATAGTGTTATCCCTCCTCTCTCTTATTACAGGATACAGGTTCCTTCCCGTATTCATCCACTACACAGAATACAGGTTTAATGCGTGGCCATTTATCTCCAACTCACTACATGTTCTATGCCCCTAGGGGTGAGTAATGCTGTGGCTCGTGAGCATGTAGCAGCAAAGACACTGGTGGCAGACTTACTAACCAGGAGAAAAGAGACAGATGGTGGTTGTAGTGAGTTCACAGAGTTGGAATATGTGGGACCTGAGTTGGAGATGCGAGGGCTACAGTGATGAAGTAGTGTACAAGAATGCAAGGAAGTGTGCAAAGAGGATGCTGGAAAGAGTGGTGGTCAGGTTTGTAGAACAGGAGTTGAGGCGCTAAGCAGGGAGTGAGCGGCAGAAAGAAAGGTGACGAGAAGGGACTATAGCCACTAGCAACTAAAAGATACTAGACAAACGCGAAGCATCTGTAGGATTATGGGTTCACTTTTCTTAGCAAGTAGGCAGGGGTTGGTTTATTCCGGACAGGAAGAGAAATTTGGTTAAACCCCAATATTTTGGTTTATAGAAGCATCTTTCACCCCTGATGTCAGTAGGCCAACACCCTGGGAGGTTGAGGAAATCAGAACAAACAGGAAACACAACAAAAAGGGGGCTTCAGAAACATAAAACCCTATAACCTATATATATTCAAGGCAAATAACCTCAAAATCAAGACACAGTCAAAACTCGTAGTGTAACAGACATGCTCTGATCTTGATTATTCTGGGGGAAAGTACCAAAAATGCAAACAGAAATTGAAAAAGCGAAATACACTGTCTATCTAGTGTACATTCACTGTAAATTTCAGATCCTAGCACACGACTATAATATAATACAATGCACACTTTTACCACTTTTTGCAGTTTTAGTTATAGTTGATTAATCAGCATGCACTATTTTGAAATCAATTCATGTGTCCTGGGGTGGCTCATGATAAACTTGTTGCTACCTGAATAGTCCCACTTAAGCGCAGAAGCTGCTGGCTTCCTGCATGGCTCAGTAATTGATTTAAAATGTTTATTCCCCTTCCCCTTCCAATGGAATAACTGTTTAACCATAGTACTCATCCTCAGGGGAGGTACTGCTGCTATTCTCGGAGACTGCAGAGCTTGTAACTGCCACTTCATCTTCAGGCCCAGAAGCCTGAAACGTAAGATAACGAAAATAACCTGTCCCCACAATCCAGGGAATCAACAGGTACCTTAAGCCCACCTGTGGCTTACAGTTAATTTTTCACCCCCCCCCCCCCCCCCACACACACACACACATTAAGTATCCCCCATTGTAACCCATTGGCTCTGGGGTTTGGAGCCTCCTTCATTCTCCTCTAGGACTAGGAGCCTTTCCCTAGGCCCGTGTGCCCGCCCTCGCCTCGTGTCCCATCTCACTCATAGCTTTTTTCAGGCTCTGATCTCAGCCCTTTGATGCTCTCGTTCTATTATCAAACACACCACGAAGCCTAGCACTTTAATCGCTGAAACCCCAAGAGGTGGAAGTAATGTCTGCTGCTGGCTCCCTCTTAAGACAACCTAGGACACCCCACCCTCCCAGGCCTGGCTCCAAAACACATTAGCACCGAAGAACGCTCACTGCAGGCTGCCTGTCCCTCACACCAGTAAACATGGTACCGGTGGTTAAACTCACTCCAATGGAAGTCAGCCTGGCCACACTTAGCGTGCACTCACTGCTGGCTGCCTGTCCTGCACCGGCAGGCAGACGGGAGAGGGCTCAACTCACACTAGAGCAAGCCCATTAGCACGTTCCCTCAGGGCGCAGCTTACTCCATTGGAAACCATCTACACCACTTCAGGGCGCACTTCTCATGCTGTCTGCCCCTCACACCTATAAGCTGTACTCAATTCCCCCTTGTCGACGCCATGTAGGCCACACTCCAGAGCCCAGTGTAGCCTGTCTCTATGAAAAGAGCCTAGGAGGTGTGTTTGTTCTTACTCAGTAGCCACCGGTCACAGGGGCACTTCTGACGCAGAGGGTATTCTCCATGTGGATACTGTCTGCAGTCACTGCGAGGCACTCCCACCCCAGGTTATACTGACCTAGAGCTAATGCCTGCCAATGCCACCCTGGCCACGTGCTTGCACCCTGGGGAGGAGTGTCTGTCCCTCGACTTCCGCCTCCGGCTCTTAACCCGCTCTCTCTTCAGGCCTGCTCTCCCTGGGGTCACTCTGGTGCCTCGCATACAACACACATCTTGGAGCGAGCTTCAGTTCTGCACTGATCCCGTTCACCCCCCCTCCCCCGCCCACCCTCCTGTCGCCTACCAATGTTTGCTCCCTGGACGTTGGCTCTTTCTGTCCCCCGGCCGGGCACAGTAATTGAGCTGGAGCAGCGAGCTTGAGGGAGAGACGTGCTTGCACCCCCCACTCAACCGTTCTTTCTCTCCTATCGTCCCCCGCCATCCTTACCATGCCTGAAATGGAAATTTAGAAGTGCCAGTTTCCACTGTCCAATAGTGCCTGTTTGCTGCTGAGATGTATATGGTATATGAACAGTGAGCGCAGGCAGTTGTAGCCAAATGTAGTGGAGCGCTGGGTATTGCAGCACTCCTGAGAAGTGATGGGGCTCGTTCTTTCAAACGTAGGAAGTGCGGGTACTCGGTTCTGGACAGTGCATGCCCATGTAAAGCACTGTCCCCACTCCTCACTTTTGGGTCCTGCTGGCTGCCGCCACGGGAAGATAGACACAAAGCTCACGTGTGTTTTGTAACGTGAGAGTTAAGAGCGTAGGGAGCTGCCCATGTGTTCTCTGTCCCGCTCTGCCCCTCTTCTCCTGTCCATTCCCACCTCCCTGCTTCTACCCATCTCTTCTCGGTGTTTCTATCGTGTCGCTCGTGCCCTTCCTTCTTTTCTCCCTGTCCTCGGTCAAAATATAAATATGAGTTTTACCCCTCCCTCAGAGCCAGAACCTAACTAAAGTGGTTATAATTACTGGGGCTGGGCGGAGCCGACGAGGGGCTTAGTGCAGGCGCCGCTGCAAAATGCAATATTATTGAGTCAGGATTAGAAGTGGTAGTAATAACATGAGGGCCGTCACAACAAAATACACACTGACCTGAGACTTGCATGTAGAGTAGGGAAGGCAGGGTGACTCACTTTGCAGCGCACTCGCTTTAGTGACGACTTGTATGCTGCTTGCTGCTCCTCCAGTGTGGAATGTAACCACCGCTCCGGGCTGACCCGTAGATTGACCATCTTGAGGTTGCATAAGTCATTGGGGAGAGGCGCGCTCTCAACAGCAGCACAAGCAGCTGTAGTCAGTAGTTCGTTCTGGCCACCAGTCACAGTAAATAAATCGTCAATGGAAGGCTGCAGGCCAAAGCCTTAGTTCAAGCCAGTCCGATTAGTGCCAATCAGTTTCCCCAGATACTTAACATCATGCCGCTCGTGGCGGTCTTGGACTTTCCCGCCCGAGCCCGCGCTGAAAAGGGGGGAGGGAGGGGGCGTTTTTGAGGATTTCTCATGTGAGAGCAGGGGCGGGGCGCATCTCCAATTTCCTTATGCCGGGTTTCAGCCTCCCCTGTCCGATGCCCTCATGTTCTCCTCACGTGTGAGGAGCATCAAACAGCAGAGGCTCTCCTCCACCCGTTCCCGGGTTTTACAGGACGACTTCGACGGGACTGAAGAGAGTGGCTCCTTCTGGTTGTCATTTGATCTGCAGAGCGGAAAACTTCGGAAGTGCCGATAATCAGCATTTGAGATGCCGGGCCCGCCAGTAACATAGACTCTGCCATTGATTGGCTGTGAACCCCAGACTGCTCCCAGATCGTTTATTATGTGTGATTTAATGTCTACTTGTCCGTCGGACAAAATAGACAGTAAATCATCTTGCCCGTCATAAAAATCAACATGGTTCGGGCGTCGGGCGATATGATTCCCCCACCCAAAGAGTTGCTGGTTGACCTGCAATTGCCCAAAGAGATTGGAGTGGTAAAGTGTTCAGCGCATAAGTCTGGAAACAATTATGTTACAAAAGGAAACCACTACGCTGATCAAGTTGCACATTTTTGTGCTCTTAATTCAATTTCAATTAACTAAGAGACGCACAAATCTAATACAAATTGTCATCAAATTCTTTCTTCTGTGGACACATGGGAAGAAATTAGACAATTGTAGGAAGAAGCTAGTGAGGAAGAAAAAGAAATTTGGATCAAAGCAGGCTGTTCACATAGGGCTGAAGATGAAGTGTGGGTGTACACTAATGGAAAACTAATTATGCCAGATAGTTTGTGGTCACAAATGGCAAGGATGTACCATGGATTAACACACGTAGGAAGATCCGCAATGATTAGGCTAATATGGTACACAATCCAAGTTCGGGGTCATTGCAGAAAGTCTCCGACAGAGGTTCATAACTTGCCAGCAGCAAAATGCAGGGAGGAAAAACTGTCATTAGTTGGGCATGAATTGGAAACGCAGCAGGTCCATTTACCAGGCTGCAGGCAAACTTTATAGAGCTTCCTCTATGTAATGGATTGAAATAAGTGTTGGTAATAGTCTGTCTGTTCTCTCGTTTGGTAGAAGCTTACCTAACAAGACAGAATGATAGTCTAACTGTGCTAAATTGCTGCTAAGAGATAATACCAAGGTTTGGATTTCCAGTCTCTTTAGAAACTGATAGAGGAACACATTTCAACAATGAAATAATTTGGATGATGTGTACAGCATTGCTAATTGAGCAAAAGGAATATGCTACTTACCAGTATGCATCTGTTCTTGGCATGAAGGGCTGCTGACATTCATATCTGTGCATAGATCGCCGCCTAGTGTTGGGTCCGGATGATTGCACATTGTTGTCCTGGAAGAGTCTTCGAAGTATCACGAGATAGGTGGCTCCTCCCCTGGACTACAGTGCGCACGGGCATCCTCTCCATCCCCAGATTGTTTTTCGCCATTGTGGCAGAGATGGAGTGTAATACTGAAAGTGATGACCATGCCTGAAAATGCTTCTGAGAGCTGCAGCTGCGACAGGCACCGGGGAGGAGGGCGGGCGATATGAATGTCAGCAGCCCTTCATGCCAAGAACAGATGCATACTGGTAAGTAGCATATTCCGTTCGAGGCATGAGGGCTGCTGAATTCATATCTGTGCATAGAATAAATAGCAGTTTCCTCCTTACTTGCGGGTGCCCGTGCCAGCTGCAGCAGTCTGAAAGAGAGTCCTGAGAACAGCCTGACCTACAACAGCTTGCTGTTTGGAGTGTACATCTACGCAGTAGTGTTTGGTAAATGTATGTATAGTGGTCCATGTGGCTGCTCTACATATGTCCTCTAGAGGAATATTACCCAGGAAAGCCATGGAGGCCCCCAACTTGCGTGTGGAATGCGCCCTAGGGGGAACTGTTAGTGTGCGTTTAGCTTTCTGATAACAGATCTGGATACATTTAACAATCCACCTGGCTATACCTGATTTGGAGATAGGGTTGCCTTTATGTTGTGGAGAGAATGCAACGAATAGCTGTTTAGTCTTTCGAAAGTCTTTTGTCCTGTTGATGTAATACAGGAGAGCTCTTTTGACATCTAAGGTGTGCAGTGCTCTGTCTGACACCGAATCTGGGTTAGGAAAGAAAACGGGCAGTTCTATGTTGATTGATTGATGTGGAACTGCGAAACCACTTTTGGCATGAATTTAGGGTTGGTGCGAAGCACCACTCTATTCGCATGGATTTGCAGGTAGGGTTCCTGAATTGTGAGGGCTTGCAGCTCACTGACCCTCCGCAGGGACGTAATAGCTATTAGGAAGGCCACCTTCCAGGTGAGGAACTGTATGTCACAGGAATGGAGTGGCTCAAAGGGTGGCCCCATGAGTCTGGTGAGAACGATATTTAAGTTCCAGACTGGTGAAGGGGGGTGTCTGGGAGGGATCACTCTTTTAAGGCCTTCCAAAAAGGCTTTAATGGCAGGTACCCTAAAAACGGAAAGGTGTTGCCTGTTTTGAAGGTAAGCGGCTATGGCCGCCAGATGGATCCTGATGGAACTGTACGCCAGGTTGCATCGGTACAGATGCAACAGGTAACATATGATGTTTTGCGTAGATGCGTTCAACGGGTTAACGTTATTGTTGGAGCAGTAAATAACAAACTGCTTCCACTTGGCCGCATAGCAGGCCCTGGTAGTTGGACGCCTTGCCTCCTTGATGATGTCCATACACTCAGGAGGCAAGTTCAGGTATCCAAACTCTATGACCTCAGGAGCCAAATCGCAAGGTTCAGCTGTTGTGGATCTGGGTGCTGAATGTCGCCATGGCTCTGCCTGAGGAGGCGGGGGTGAGGTGAAGCCGCTGGTGAGGCACCACTGAAAGTTCCAGGAACGTGGTGTACCAAGCTTGCCGTGTCCACGTTGGAGCAACCAGGATGAGTGTCATGGAGTGCTGTCGCAGTTTGCGCGCCACCAGAGGTATGAGGGGTGCTGGCGCAAAAGCGTACGCAAATCTGCCTGACCAGTTCATCCATATCGCATTGCCCTGAGACTGCGGGTGTGGGAACCTGGCGGCGAAGTTTGGGCATTTTGCGTTCTCGTTTGTGGCGAACAGGTCGATGTCTGGATGACCCCACTGTTGGAAGTACGGATGGAGAACCGACGGGTGGATCTCCCACTCGTGCATCTGATGACTGTGCCTGCTGAGCAGGTCCGCCATCTGGTTGTCGACACCCGGGAGATGCTCCGCCATGAGGAAGATGTTCCTCTGAATGGCCTACTTCCACATGCTCTGGGCTAGGTGAGACAGCTGCGGGGAGTGCGTGCCTCCCTGCTTCTGGATGTAATACATGGCGGTCATGTTGTCCGTCCGGACTAACACGACCTTGTTGCACAGGTGCAACTTGAATGCCTTCAGTGCCATGAAGATCGCCATGAGTTCCAACACATTGATATGCATTCGTTGCTGTTGTGCGGTCCATAGTCCCTGCACTGTAGTGGAGGACATGCGCCCCCCAACCCTGGAGAGATGCATCTGTCGTGAGCACCATTTGTGGGACAGGCTCCTGGAACGGTCGTCCCCTGCAAAGGTTTTGTGGGTTCCACCAATGCAGAGAGTTGTAAGCACGACCGGTCACCAACACTAGGTCTTTTAGATGTCCATGAGCCTGGTTCCACTGACGGGCTAAGCATTCTTGGAGGGGTCGCATGTGCAGCCTCGCGTGCGGGACTATGAATATGCAGGATGCCATCATGCCGATCAGTTGCATGAAAACCTGTGCTGGGAGGGACTGCTGAGGTCGGAACCTCCGGATGAGCGCTTGCATGCTGGTGACCCTGGCTGCGGCCGGCTGCGCCGTGGCCGACTGGGTGTTTATTGACGCCCCCAGGTACTGTTGCACATGGGCTGGCTGCAGGTGAGATTTTGCGTAGTTGAGAGAGAACCCTAGACTGTAAAGGAGGTGAATGGTCCGCGACATGTCGTGGCCGCACTGTATGGCAGACCTTGCCTGGACGAGCCAGTCGTCCAGGTAGGGATACACGTAAATACCTTCCCTGCGCAACTGCGCTGCCACAGTCGCCAAGCACTTGGTGAAAACCCTGGGAGCGGTAGTGACCCCGAACGGCAGGACTTTGAATTGGTAATGCTGACCGTTGACTGTGAACCTGAGATACTTTTTGTGACTTGGGTGAATGGGAATGTGGAAATACGCATCCTTGAGGTCCAGGGTGGCTAGGAAGTCGCCCTGACGGAGCAGTGGCAGGACTTGTTGTAAAGTTAGCATGTGAAAGTGCTCCGAGAGGATGTATTGGTTGAGGGGTCTGAGGTCTAGAATGGGCCGTAGGGACCAGTCCTTTTTTGGAATCAAGAAGTACAGGGAGTACACCCCTGCACCCCTTTCTTCAGCAGGCACCAGTTCTATGGCTCCTTTTTGCAGCATGGAGAGGACTTCTTGCTGCAATAAGTGCGAGTGCTCTGCGGACATAGGACGGTTTCTTGGGGGTCTGTTGGGGGGGTGGAGGTTAGTTCTAGACAATAGCCGTAACGATAAGTTGCCTCACCCACCTGTTTGTTGTGATGTTTTCCCAGAGTGGCAGGAACTGCTGAAGTCTCCCCCCGACAGGTGTTAGATGGTCGGGGGGGCAGTGACAAGAAGTCACTGTTTGTTGGGAGTGGAGGACCTGGCGTGGTTATTGCCGCGGCCTCTCCCTTTGGCGCTGTACCCACGGTATCCACCTCTGGTGTTTTTAGTGTATGCAGACTGCGTGTTGCCCTTGGCGTACCGGGAGTGCTGTAGAGCTTGTCCTCTTGTTGCTCCCCTGTTACCGGAGCGACGAAAGGAACCGCTCCGAAACTGCTGTGACTGGAGAGCCCCCATGGACTTTGCCGTCTCAGTGTCTTTTTTCATCTTTGAGTGTTGTGTCAACATCGGTCCAAACAGGAAGTCCGGATTAACCGGCTGATTGAGAAGAGTAGTTTGGATCTCGGGTTTAAACCCAGAGATGCGCAGCCATGCGTGGCGTCACAGCATCACGCTAGTATTGATTGCCCTTGCTGCAGTGTCCGCTGCGTCCAGTGCGCACTTGATGGACGCATTGGAGATTAGTTTACCCTCTTGTATAACCATTTCCGCAGCCTCTCTGTACATATCAGGCATGTGCTGCATTAATTGTTCTAGGGTGTCGTAGTGCGCCCTGTCGTACCTAGCCAACAGGGCCTGTGTATTGGCTATTCTCCAAGTGTTTGCGGCCTGCGCAGCCACCCGCTTCCCAGATGCCTCAAAGATTTTGGACTCTTTGTCCGGAGGGGGAGCTTCTCCCGTTGATTGAGAGTTAGCCCTTTTGCGCGCGTTAGCCACCACAAGGGAGTCCAAGGGGAGCTGTCCTTTGATGTAGGTTGGGTCCACTGGAGCAGGCCCGTATTTCTTGTCGATCCGCGGATTGATAACCCTGGCTTTTGTTGGCTCCTTGAAAATGGCTGTGGCATGTTTGAGTACCCCCTTAAGCATGGGCAGAGTCTTGGTGGAGCGCTCAGATGTGGAGAAGGTGTCGAATAAGAAGTCTTCATCCACTGGCTCAGCATGCATTTCGACGTCATGATTGAGGGCTGCGTGCTCTATCAATGCATTGAACGCCGCAGTGTCCTCAGTTGGAGATTGTTTAACATTGTAGGACTGAGAGTCTGGGGTGGCATGGGGGTCATCAGGGTCATCGCCTTGATCCGCTGCCCCTGACCATTGATTTGAGACATCCTGGTCAGTGTCAGTATTGTAAGAGAAGCCCATTTGGCTATAGTCCGCAGTTAAGTCATCCTCACTTTGAGTTGGAGAATGAACAGTGTGGTGCGAGTAGTCCTGAAGAGGTTCAACAAGAACTGGAGAGGTGGCGGAGACCATCTTCTTTTTGAGGGGAATTCTGTAACTCTCTAAAGGATGTTCAGGCGTGATCTTCCGCTTGTGGACGGTAAGCCTGCCCGACTCCGAGTCAATAAACAGTTTCGTTTGGTTGTCGTAAGAAGGCTCATGATAGACGACCTGTGCATGTGAGGACACCTTTGCCACCTTGGGGGCCTCTTGAGTCTTTGGACGGGCCGGGGGCGGAAGGCCAAACTTAAGTGGCGTCGATTCAGCCTGCTTCGAACCGGAAGCGCCAGCTTCGTGTTTCGACGCCTGAGTAGGCTGCTCACTTGAGCGCGTCCAATCGACCTCCTTGCGCAGTGCGCCTCCGTCCTTGGGCGTCGACGAATACTTCGGGGCGTCCTTGGCCGTGGCTTCGACCCTCTTCGCCAGCCCAGCTTTGAGTCCCGCGAGGGGTGGCTGGAGACGTTTCCCGAACGGAAGTCCCTTGCCCTTCTCGGCATGCTTGGTAGTGGACGCAGGCACCGGCGCCGAGGCCTTCGAGGCGACGGTTTTGGTGGCAGAGCCCTGCTTCGGAGTCCCAGTCTTGGCGCCGACGGGCATCTTCGGTGTCGAAGGATCGATGACAACCTTCGAGCCGTGCGTAGACGTCGAACCAACCACCATTTTGAGTAGTTTCGGTTTCGATTTAGTCTCCGTCTGTTTCGGTTTCGATTTCCCGGAATCGACCGATGGCTCCTTTGAAAGGGTCTTAGCCTGGCTATGTCGCGGGGCTGTAGACCGAAAGGATGGATCTTGGCTAAGGCCTTTCGGCGATGCCTCGACCGGAGCCGGAGCGGGCTGAATGTCAATGATAGGCCCCGGAACTGCGGGCGGACTCGGTTCACCACCGGAGTCGTCGTCAACGGCCGCAAGGGCCTGATCGTCGTCCCCTACCTCGACGACATCCTGGTCGTGGGCGAACTCCTCGTCTGGCTCGTCCACTTCGAAATTGGAGTCTTGCTCCGACGCCGGTTCCGACATTTCTTCGGGAACGTCATCTTCCGCCTCATCTTGGAAGAGTTCCTCGTCCCCGGCATCGAAGATGTTTGCAGGTGCTGGAGCCGACTGTTGGGCCGACTGCCTCGCCGCACGTCGAAGTTTAATAGTCTTCTTTGATCGGAACCTTGAGCAGGCGAAACATTTTGACTCGTCGTGGTCGGGGATCAAACAGGTGTTGCACACTGGGTGCACATCTAAGTTTAAATATTTCGAATTACACACAGGACACCGCTTAAACGGGGTCCGTTCCATCGTCGATGTAGTCTGGGCCTGAGTCGTCGAGAGAATCTTTTTTCGACGCCGATCGAAGAACCGAAAGGGCCAGGCACCGAACAATACAATACCGACGCTAAGAAGGCCTTTTGGCCTTAGGAACAGAAAGAGTACAAGTTAAGTAACTGGAGTAAGAGATTAGACATCCGAACCCAATGGCGGAAAAAAACAATCTGGGGATGGAGAGGATGCCCATGCGCACTGTAGTCCAGGGGAGGAGCCACCTATCTCGTGATACTTCGAAGACTCTTCCAGGACAACAATGTGCAATCATCCGGACCCAACACTAGGCGGCGATCTATGCACAGATATGAATTCAGCAGCCCTCATGCCTCGAACATTACATTGTGCTGATCGACCAGAAGTTTCAGGTGTGGTCGAACATATAAATGGCACTATTAAATCAAGACCACAGCACTAAAAAGGCCAGATACTTTACCTTTAGTTCTGATGAGTTTGAGGAGTATTCCTCATAAAAAGTGTGGTGCGTTCTGTGTTTCATCAGGTTGGAGAAGTTGCAACAAGGCAAGAACATGCACATGACCCAAGTCCAGGAGATTGGATCCTGATGAGGACGCATGTAAGGAAGTGGTGTTTGGAACCACGTTGGCATGGGCCATACCAAGTGATATTGGTGACGACAACAGCAGTGAAGTGTGGTGGCTTACCAAACTGGATAGACGCAATTCACACCAGAAGAGTCCCACATCCACTTGAAAGAGCAGAAACAAATGAAAGCGATCAAAGAGATCAAGGTCAGGCTGAAAGTCAAAACTAGTCTGAAAAAAATCGAATAAAGTGGGGACCAGCTACTGGGTCCCGTGAGACGGTTGTCAATGGTGATGAAGAAGAAAGTTTGATTCAAGAACCGGTTCAAACGGAAAAAAAGCAAAGTCTTGAATCTGATGATTCTGTGCAAGTGAAGAAGGCAAGAACAGGAGATTATATGGCCAAAGCAGGTGAAAAGAGTGAAATATACTCGGATAGAAAAGGTTCCAAATACCAAAACAGAAGTATCGAGCCAAACAGAACAAAGTGACTCTGAAGACAATACAAAGAACATGAGTTCCGAACAAAAAGTACACAGCACCTGAATGGACATACGTGATGGCTGAAGCAGCTGAACCTACAGATCAGTGTGAGGAAAAGACTGTGGCAGAATTAAGTCACAAGAACGGTTATGAGCCATCCTAATAGAACTGTGTCACAAATTGAGGTGCAGAAGATTGAAAAGATCACTCTGAAGAATGCAGAAAACTAAACCAGAATTCAGTCAAAAGATGTAAGTTATGATGAAAAGAAAAAAAAGGGCGCGAAGCAGAACAGCGTAAGAAGTGCTTGGATACACTACACACCATTAAGTGCTTGGATACACTACACGCCATTTTCATTATTATTTTTCCTAGTTTTCAATTAGTTTTGTTTTTTAGTTCAAGTTTTTTGATTTTTCTAGAAAATGGCAAAGGCAGAATTTCAAGAGACTGAATATCAAAATCAAAGCTTTAAACATATTAATGCTGGCTTTATAGGTGTTTTACTACTAATGTTCGGTTGGTTAACACTACCTATTGTTGTGCCTTATTTTATGTATCCTACTAAGACGAATATTACTAATAATTTGGTGAGTGAAAACTTAGACGCAGAAAATCCTAATGAAGAGCCACAGACTAATATTGAGAAAGTAACAGGTGATGATATATATCACCAGGATAACTCCATTAATGAATTTTTGTTAAATGTTTCACTAAATTACTGTACAAGTACGTAGATACTATGGATGCAAGAGATTGTTACGTGTGCATGCAATTACCTTTGTCTGTGTTGAGGGATTGACTTATCACCTACCTTTAACATATGAAGTTTTGTGTAGTGTACTAACAAGTTTGTTCTATGAAAAAGGAAGCCTGCAGTATTTTTATTCAAATTATGAATTAGTATTTTCTGAGATACCTCTTAGAAAGAATATGAATAAGGTGAATAATGCAAAATGCTGAGTATTTTGGAGAGGTCTTCCATACTACTAAAACGATAGATACTGTGTATGCACATCGTAATAATTTAACCTGTAGGTTGTGTCAGGAGGAGATTGAATTGATAAATTTGGTGGAAGATGCAAGAAAGAGTTTTAAGAAAAAAGCTGCTGAGCAGAAGTCCCATATACCTCCTTGGGCTTTTAGAGAAGGAGACTACAAAAAGGGCGAGACATATGCTGTAATGACTCTGGGGAAAGCTTTACCTACTAAGACAGAAAACAGACTTTAATAATTATTTCATCGGTTCTAGTGACTGCGACCATATTTTCCTAATTACAGGGGGTTGGGGAACAAGAGGTAGTATGGATCCTGTTTTCCCTGGAATATATTATGTGTGTGGTAAGAATGCCTACTATAGGTTGCCTGCACATTAGTATGGGGGTTGTCTTTCCAAAAGTTTACCATTCAGATAAAAGTCATGGAACCAATGAAAAGAAGAGTGAACTAATAAGAAATAGAAGAGGAATTAGTGCTGCAGAGATTGTCGGTGATATTTCTGGAGCATTAATACCTTCGGTTGGAGTAATTTTAAATTCACATAAAATTGGAAAATTGTACACAGTGGTTGATCGTTTATCAACAGACACTGCTGGTGGGTTCTTAATGACTGATACAGAAATGATGACTATATGATCATGGCCTTACAAAATAGACTTGCTCTTGATGTATTAATGACAAGAGGGGGCGGAGTCTGTAGTATGTTGAAAATCCAACAGTGCTACACATATATCCCCGACAAGAGTAAGAACCAGGAGGGATATATTAAAAATATTACACATTTAAGGGAAGACTTAACTGAACTGAAGGTTGACAGTGCTTGAGAGAAACTTGGTAAAGGTTTCTCCTCAGTGGATACCTGATTTTCTACTTTTGTTAATAGCTTGCTAGGGCAAATACTAGCGCCAATAGTTGCTGTTGCTGCAGGGATACTAATGCTGGTATTAATATACAAGTGTTGCAAGTGCAAGAAACAAACACTAGATACAAAACCGAAGAGTCAGAAAGAGAAAGAAAGATTAAATAGAGTTGGAAGATAGGAGTGGAAATTACTATGAAATAGAGTAGGATATAGATGGAGCTATGTTGAAACAGAAGAAGAATATTGCTTTCCAAGTAGAATATTATGATGAGAATCGGATTTTTGGGTCGATTTTTATGATGGGTCAAGTCACCATCAAAGGGGGAAATTGAAGGAACAGGTTTTTCGCTTAATAAAACCTGCTCGGATTGAACTCCTCATTGTGTGAATTATTAACCAAATGGAGTGAAAAGGAACAGTGCAAAACTAAAAAGGAGAAAGATGAAAACTGTGCAAGCGCGTGCTGGGGTAGTTAGTATAGGCTACAAATGCACATAATTAATGCAAAAAATAACAGCCAAATGTCATGAGTTTCTTTTTCATTAACTGTTTGAAAATAATGTGCATAACATAAGAAATGTTAAGCAAAAGCGTTCATAGAGCATTTAATAGCTGAGTTTTAAAAAATAATAATAATCACACTTGTATTTGTTTTTTCTAGAGCACATTTTACTGCTCTACAGAGAAGGCCTCAAGAGTATTGTTAGGTTTAATTTGCTTATTAGAATGTAGAAATGAAAAATATGTAATCTGTCCTTCGAGAGTTCCTGATGATGACCAAGGCTGTGTGGAGGAAACAAACATTATGAATGAAACTTATTCGCCGAGCATGTGGACATTTGTATAACAAGATGGATACATTTGCATGATGGAGAAATGTAAAATCCATGGAAGAGCGGTATCTGAATTTCCTCTGCTGAAGGTTGATGACATGAGCTGTCAAAGACAAAGGACTTGTTGAAAAGTTACGCACAGAGACTGGAGTGATTAGACACCACTTGTCTTGAACCAATGAAATTTAAGAACTCTATGTGTATTGATACATGAGAGGTTGGAACTTTAGTGAATTTAGGGTATAACTATTAGTTGTAAGAGGGTGGGGTTTAGGCGCGTTCATTCTTTATTTTGTGTGGTGAGAGCCGTGTTGCTGTTTCCTAACCTTTATTTGGCTGGCTGTTGTTCTGCTGATCCGGACGCTTTGACTTTGCTCCTCAATTCTTCTTGGGGATGCCCAGCTTACTCTCATGGCCAGAGGGTAGCTTTCCCTATTTCTAGAACTTTGTGTGATCGGTTAGTATGATATTCTGAATTTGCATGAATCTTATTTGCAAATGTATTTACCCTATTGTTGCTACGCCTATCCACTCTCTCATTGCGCCAATATTTGAGATGTTTAATCGTAAATTGTTTACTATTGTTCTCTTGTGTGATGATCTAGGATTAGAGATGTATTGTACTTGATGAGCATTCACATAATTTTAAATAAAGCATATGGACTTATAAACAGAGTTTGTCTTTATTAGTGTCATTTATTTAGTTATACGGAATCAATATTCCTTATGATGATACTTCTTTAGAATTCTGATATTATTTTGCCAATCCCTAACCATCAAAAAAAAATTCATCATAGAGGAAAAGCATAAACTAGATGATAGATAAATAGGTAAAATTGGTTTAAACTCATGCAGCGTGGAAGGAACTGTTAGGTATTAAATTGGATCCAGAGAATTAAGATTTACAATTTCCCAAATGCTGGATCATGCTTTTTTACTGATTTGGAGACAGCAACATATTATCCTCTGAGGTTCATGGGAGGCATGTAATCAGTGAGTCACCTGAAACTGGCACGGACTCTCTCAAACTATGCATATCAATCACAAACATCAGGAGAAAGCTTATTATATTTTAAAGAGCTCCTCACAATAAATGAGTTAACCTACCATCTTATTTATTTTATTTTTAAAGTACACATTTTTGACCAAACTGCATCTTGGCTGAAAGAGAACTTGAGAATTCTAGGAGCCAAGTGTGGATCTTAGCTGAAGGGCCGGCTTTTAATAGCTTTCCAGAAGGAGAGAAGAGCCCTCCTTCTGGGTGCGTAGTGGCAATTTATTTCACAGTTTTATGCCAAACACTGAAAATCTATGGCCACCCTGAGTTAACATTTTGTTTGGAGATCCTTGAGAAGATATTAGTGGTTACCAGAGAGTAATGTGGTTCAGGGCGGGCCAGGAGACCATGATAAACAGGGGCTGGAATGTTGCAGAGCAGACATGAGGTACTAGCCCCCAACTTTAACAACTGTGGTCTTTGGTGTCTACTGTCCACTGTACTACAGACTTCTGCTGAGAACCAAATACCCCTTTTAGGGGACTCTAATGGTAGCAAGACAAAAAAGCCCAGAGCTTATTCATGGGAGGGGCAGCGGGCTAGAATGCAACAATCATAAGCTGAAATATCATCTCAAACACAAGGTAAAACTTTTAGACCTGTTGGAGCAATCCTGTGCGAAAAGACAACTATGGGTCAGATGTTTGTTGCACAGTTACATCTGCAGAACACTGTGAGCAAAATTCATACAACATTTCTAACTTGGCAAAGGCAAAACAGTTTTCCTCTAGGAATGGCCACACCAATCCTTCAAGAAATATCAACTTATGTGTAACCAGTCTTGTGCTGCAAAAAGATGACCCTAAGATGCCATGTTAACAATAAGAGTAGGAGAAAGATAAAACTGTGCAAATCAACAAAATACCCACATGTGTACAACCTTACCTCATACTTTGCGTATGTTGTAATGTGGTTTACATTATTAAGGAAGGGTTGAAGTTATGTTTAAGTATTTATTTAATACGCAGGTTTTGTCTACAGGAATACAGCAGTGTGTGTGGCTCCCTCGAGCTGCTAATTTGACACCAACTCACTAGATGGATGGTATATCTGTAACTTTACAGCTTTTTAAAATAGTCTGAACCGTAATTGCTTTTTATACAGCAGTTATAAAAAACATTACACCCATTCACATTTCCACCTTTGACCAATTTATAAACTGGAATTAAAGTAGATTAAAATAGACATTCATTAGATATTTCTGTACATAATCAGCTTAAAAATGTATTCTGGAAAGTAAATGAAATTAGAAAATTTGAATATATTGTTTGGATGTGTCCAAGAGCCTCATTAACACTTTCTTAAATTACTTTATTGGCAAGTAAATTCTTTGAAAATGGCATTAGAAGGTGTTAGGACTTCAACTGCTCAACTGCAAAGATTCACGTGATTTCTGGATAACCGTTCCTGTAGTATCCCTCTGCTGAGAGGCATTTCAAAGCAATCACAAAAACGTAATCACCAGAAGGCTGCCAAACGAACTCAATGGCAAAGATGTTGAAAGTCACAGATCATGGGAAATGCCAAAAACCTTGAATACCGATGGATCAAGACAGTTATTAAAAAGTGGAAGGTCTATGGAACCACCTATACCCAAGCTAGACCAGGTGGTTTCTCAAACCTTGAAAGACCAACAGGTACTTTGACAGTGAATTTAATGGCCAAGGCTGGTGACATGTTTCAAGTAACAACTGTTTCCCAAAAACTGTACAAATATGACCTCTATAATAGGTCATAGGAAGGGAACCATTACTCTAGAAAGCCAACCATGAGGCAAGTTTGGAATATGAAAAAAGAACACACATTCGTTTAAATTACAATATTAACAAAATAATAAAGATTTTAAATATATAACAATTTTAGTTTATCTTTTCGACTTTGCTAAACATAGCTGGAGTACATTTCGACCCTATCTAAACAACTCGTAAGAGAGGGTCCGAGGGAAGTGTTTAACGACAAAACAGGCTAATACCCCCTGTATAACTACCTAGATAACAACAAAGCCTGTAAGTCGAAAGGTGCTGAGGTATGACAATTGACCCTGGTATATTTGCACAGGAGTAAATCCAACAAAAGACTATCAACTATAGCTGATTAAGTCCTATCAGCCCACCAGATGGCGGAGCCTCATCATGTAGGACTCCAATACCAAGGTAAGTGTGCAGTCGCCCGGTTGTAATTTAGCGACGCATCACTGAACCATGGTATGGTCACCACAGTTGTTAGACCAGAAGGTGAGGCTGATATGTGCAGTGCAAGAAAGTAAAATGAAGTGAAGTGTGTTAAAATGGCTATCAAGGCAAACAATAACCTTTATTAGCGTTTGCCTGGACGTCAGAATAAAAATAGTGAAATAACAGTGTGAAAGAATCACTGTTTAACTTGCTTGGTAGAAAACAAGGTAAGATATAAGAGGGCCAACATGTTTCTGCCTTAAATGTGAAGGGTCACTGGCATTCGTCAGGGCCAAATTAATATCTGCTACTGCAAGGGCACTATAATATGTGCTGAACTAAAGAAAATTAACAACAAAGTGAACATAACAGAACCATCCTACCACATCTTCTCAGTATTGTTCTGGTGATGCAATAGGTCTTTCCCAACTGTGTGTGGGAAGTGGACCTCACCTCACCCGGCAACTGCTCGGACGGGTAAGGCACCGCTCTGTCCGTCGGTACCTTAAGGCTGAATGACGACCCAACACTTTTCTTGATATTTATTGCATCATCTACGGTCTATCTAATGACGCCTCATAATATTAATCTGGGTCATTCTTGGTAGCAGACATTTTGAATCATAAGACTCTTCA
Source organism: Lissotriton vulgaris (assembly GCF_964263255.1). NCBI lineage: Eukaryota > Metazoa > Chordata > Amphibia > Caudata > Salamandridae > Lissotriton > Lissotriton vulgaris. Next base: position 1,623,245,294 of record NC_141695.1, read on the forward strand.
AATCACTTGAATGGCACGTTTTGCCAATGAATTTCTTTTAGGATACCTTTTGATAGAATGCTTACTGGCTGAAAAAGTATTGCTGATGTTGGGAATTAACGACTTCGCAGGTGACAGGAACAAATGTGATTCCAGCACCGCTGAATTCATCATAAACAGTAAGGACACACTGCACTTTGCAACAACAACAAAGAAAAAAAAGTAGTAGAAGAATCCCGCAGGGGATGGACAGGATGTACTAAAACTAATGTGTCATAACTTACCATAGTGTCTCTGCTGTCACTTGCCAGCTAGTATCTTTTCATCTGAACAGTGGAAAACTACTGGACTGAAATACCTTAAGATGCCGCTCTATGGTGGTGTAGTCTTAAGACTCCTTCCTGTTTAGTGGCAGCAAACCATGTTGAAATAATTGATAGAGAAAAGCCATGGGCCAGACGTTCGAACGGCATTTAGTGGTTGCAAACCCTGTGATTGGCTAAAACACCAGCATCAGGGCCACTAAATCGTTTTTTGGTATGTACTAAGCCCATTTTGTGATTTGGTAACATGTTACAGAATCGTTAAAAGGACTATTTGGAAAGGGAGGTTTCAGGGCATCCCTTCCAAATAGCGATTTGTTGTGGTACATATATATCTATATCAATGTACTGCAAATTAAATTTGGTTACAAAGCATTGACATTTTACTGACTTCAAACATAGGGTAGTAAGTTATTCGCAAAATGGAACTTTGCTCCCATTAGTAAATGTAAAAATAAATACATGATTAAATAAATAGTGGTCCAGGGAACCACTGCACTTTCAATCAAGCAAAAAGTGAAGGAAAAGAAAATAAAACACAAAAAAACAACAACTTTAAAACACAGAAAAGCAGCTACATTTTATGGAAAACAGGCTAAGCGAAAATGTTTAAAAAAAACAATCATAGAGATGGTGTTCTGCTGACCCCAGAAGGACACCATCTCCGTCATGGCCACCAATCATAATTTGTTACAGTCTGTGACCTCTCTCATGAATATTGATGACGTAAATCAGATTGCGACCAATTACAATCAGGACTTTAGTGAATAGGCTGGTTGGCAATATCCCACACTTGCCACACTGCCAGCCCTATATTCCAATCATGGCCCTAACCTGTGTATTCTTGTTAATAGCATAGTTTCACAACACTGCTAAACTGTGAACATGATATATTCATGATGATAGTGTAAAAGCACAATATTCCTAAATTGTGCAATTTGATGCCTAGTGATTACTTGCTCTCATTACTGAAGTGTAGGTTTACTGTGAGGTGTAGTTTCAGCAGTCGTTTGCCATGCAGGTACGAGCGGTGGGGCCAAATGGGAGGGTGGGGGCGGGATTTCAACAGACGACAAGGGAAAATTATTTATTTCATTTTCCCTCATTGTCGTCTGTTGAAATCGCTCTCCCTAACCCGGCCACAATGCCCCTCAGCTCTATCTGCATTGTGTAGTAAACTACTTCTCTACTCTTCTCCACTGTATAGAATGCACCATGGCATCATAGAATGCCTAGGTGTCTCTATGGCTCACAGTGTCAGTTGGGCAACTCAGGCTGAGCTGCTTGGAGCCTGCTCCTGGTGGGGTTTTACCTATTCTTCCTATCTTCTCCTACTTACCTATCTTAGAAGGAATCTACAATAAAGGATTATCTACTTACACAGTTGGACTATGCATCTTCATTTACCACAACTTGGCTACGATTTTGAACCTACGCGTGGATTAAGGAGAAAGACAACTAAGGAACAAAGTAATTAAAGGTCAAGCAACTTAAGACATTAGGGACTTTTAAAACTTCAATTGAAACTAAAGGTAACGCCCCAGCTAGCCCCACCAGTGTCCTGCACCATCTGGACAGCCTGAACCCTGGGCGTTTGCCTTCCATTACTGAGGAGTCTGTGGTCACCTGGAAGAAGTGAACAATTCCTCCAGCAGCAAGCCTCTCATAGGCGCAACAGGTGTCCCTTGCTTCTTTTTAGCCTATGTATGCTTGGAAGTGTCCTGACCTGTCTGCATCCTCAGTAAATTGCTGATCTGCCTGGTGTTGGAATGGTAGCGTATGGCAGTGTATTCTATCAGCATCTTTACTAAGGTCTAATTGTGCACTTCAACAGCGGTGGTGTATTTTAGGGAAAAGAAGGACTTAGTGTTACTTTCCCTCACAACAAACGTCTTTCATATCGGTATTTGGTGTGGTGCAGAGTCATTGACAGCGTTAAACGGACTTGAGGAAGCTTTGCAGTCTGACAGCAAGTTTTCGTCCGCATCCTCAATAAACCACTTAATTACCTGAAAGCTGCAATTAGTTTCCTGCAGAGCCTCGCAGTGTATCTAACGGCGATTTCTTCAAAGTCTGAATATGTTTTTTTTTAACCGCTTCATTAGCACTGAGCAGCAGTATCTTGCTTTTCTGGCCCGCTACATCTACAAATGACACACTCAGCACTTTATAAATGTGTTTTGGGATTAGTGTTTTTACGGAGACAGTGACAGCACAAAACGGTTCGAGAGAACTTTCTTGGAGGAGCTAAATGTCCGAGCGTTTGGTAGCATGAAGAGCAGCACCTTTGGTGAGCACTAAGGCATATGTGCGGGGTCAGAGTCTGGGAATGTTTTGTGTGGTGAACACATTTCGTTTTGCCGCTTTGGATTCCTAAAGTAGACCCCCCACCATGCCAAACTGAAGCGCATTGTTTAAATTTTAAAATCCTTTCACGCGCATCTCACCGTTCTCTTAGTGCCGCATGGGAGCAGAGTGAATTCTGCATGACGTTCTTCTTCTCTAGCTCTTCATAGCTGACCAGCGACGCCTGCATGCAACAGCGCGCCGTGAGCCACACGGTGCCACGTCAAGAAGCGTGCCGTCTCAGTATTGCCTGGTTACCAGCGCCATAGTCCAGCGTGTGCCAGGCGGACCAGTGTGTGGCAGGTGAAGTACTTTTGGTACATCATCATGTATGATGTAAAGTGGCCATATTTTGTGTAGTCTCTTACGGATTATCGCTCAATCATTAAAAGAAACTGTCTAACTAGATGTCAGCACAGCAATGCCTGAAAATCTGGAAGAGAGGGGTCTGCCTGTGCAGTAACTTACAGCCTGTTCCTAAACATGTAGCTGTGAGGCAGATACGACTCCGATGATAAGGTAAGCGAGTGTATGCATTAAAGAGACTCATGTTTTTTCCCTGTGAGGATGCTGTCTGCGCATAGTAGAATTTTGAAAGGAGGGCAAACTAAGTCCATTCTGTACAGTTTGTGGTGCGCTATCTCTACAGCCTTAAGTTTCAAGTTTACTTTCAAGTTTGTTATCATATCCATCTTGCGCTTATGGCTTCCCATTAAAGGATGTCTAAAGGCAGTGACAGTGTCGTACCTAGTCTGCAACCAGCTTTAGGGACTGATCACAGCATTAAACTCCAACCAGGACAGCTGCATCATAGACAGTGTTGGAGACTGGACGTTTCTGTATGTTTTAAAAACAAGTCTACTCAAGGAATAAGAGACACCTAAAATCTCCTGGACATTGAGGACACGAAAGATGCTTCCTTAAAATTATATTATTGTAAAGTACTGGAAAATGATGAATTCCTTTTGTTTACAAGCACGGTTAAGGACAACCCACAGTACTGGCACAGGGAAGCATGACAGAGTCCAGAACCAAGACAGAGAGTCCAGAACTGAGAAGGTATAGAACAGTGGCAGGGAGTCTAGAGACTCCAAAACTGGAGCAGAGAATCCTGGGACAGTGAGCTCAAAAGAGTCCAGAACCAGGACAGAGTGTCCAGGACTGAGAAAGTATAGAATTGTGGCAGAAAATCTTGCAACTCTAAAACTTTAAAAAAAGAGTTCTGAACTGGGACAGTGAGACCAGAAGCAGGTATTGGAATCTAGGAGAGGTTTAAGCGACAAAGCGATCGTGATCAGAATCACAACAAGAAATAGTAAAGTCCCTGAACCAAGACAAAAGTTTCATACTAGATCAGCACCAAGAGCACGGTGACAATGTCAGAGTTTCTTATGAGGCTGGTCTGGCCTTGCTTGTTGCAAGTCACAATGCTTTTCACAATGTTTGGAATGACTTGTCCATTCTAGTAGGAGACAACCTTCCTGGAGCTACATGGAGCTACATAGAACGAGCGAGGAACCAGTTTTCCATCAGCGACGACTTCGGGGAGGAGATTGTGCAAAAGACTCTTGTGGCAAAATGCACTGAGAACCCGGGTGTGAAACCGCTCACCGGTGCTCAAGTCTTGTGTTTATTTATTCATTTATTTTTGAAGTGTTTAGCATCTCTGTGCATGTTTTGAATGGGCGCATGTGTGGGCATAGTCTCTTGTCCTGGTTGCTCTATCTTTTGGGAGGTTTTCGGTGTGTTCGTCCTATTGTGTGTTTTGCAGAGAGGTTGAGTTTAAATTCAGTTTTGGAGAAACTGTGTGTTCCTCATTTGAGGAAGGGGTGGTGTCCTTTTGGAAAGTGTCTGGAAGCTGTGGTGGCTGCACTGACCTACAGCTAGTGTTACATGTTAGGGTGATTAGTACCCTATCATAGGGAGTTTGGTTTCCTAGGGTGACATCTTTTAACCCTACGGTGTACCCTTCTTTGGGGAGGTTGTGGGGCCAGTCAATGCCCAATTCTGCTTTCTAGGGTGATGTTGTACCTTATGGTGTACCCTATGTAGGGGATGTTGTAGTCTTGGTTTTTCCAGGGTGAGTATCTGTGTTGTATCTTTCTTTGGAGAGGTGGTGTTGTTTGTGGGTAGTCAATGCCCCATACTTGTTCCCATGGTGTGTACCCTGTGGTGTACCCTACTTTGGTAGGTGGTATCGTTTGTGGGTAGTCAATGCCTTATTTCTGTTCCCAGGGTGTGTGCTCTGCGGTGTACCCTACTTAGGGGAGGATGTGTTATTTTTCAGGGTTATTACCCTGTGCTCTGCTCTATTTTTGGTGGTTCAGTTTTCCAGGATCAGTATCCTGTGGTGTGCTCTATTTAGGGGAGGTGGTGTCATTTTACAGGGTTAGTACCCTGCGTTATTCCCTATTTTTGGCTGGAGATTGTTTTGGCACCTTTTCATGTTGACACTATGCTCCGGTCGAGGTCCAACTGCTTGGAATTCATGGCCAAGGGTTTCATGTTTGTAGGACTTTGAGTGAGAAATGTTATCATTTTTCTGTGTCAGCATGCCTTGATGGGGAGGTTCAGTAGTTTTCCATGGTCTTTACCCTACTTTGGGTAGGTGGCATTGTTTGTGGGTAGTCAATGCCTCATATCTGTTCCCAGGGTGTGTGCTCTGCGGTGTACCCTACTTTGGGGAGGATGTGTTACTTTACAGGGTTATTACCCTGCACTGTGCTCTATTTTTGGTGATTCAGTTTCCCAGGGTCTGTGTCCTGTGGTGTACCCTATTTAGGGGAGGTTGTGTTATTTTACAGGGTTAATACCATGCGTTTTTCTCTATTTTTGGCTGGAGATTGTTTTGGCACGTTTTCTTTTTGACACTATGCTCTGGTCGAAGTCCACCTGCTTGGAACTTATGGCCAAGGGTTTCATGTTTGTAGGACTTTGAGTGAGAAACTTTTTCATTTTTCTGTGTCGGCTTGCCTTGGTCAGGGGAAATTTTGGTTTTTCCAGAACGTGTTCTTGGGTGTATTTCTGTTTTGGGGTTACACTCTTCCGGTTATCTTGAGTGAATTCTACACCTGTTGTACCTTTTATGGGTATGTTGCATTTCTCTCAAGGGTCTGTGTCTACACCCACCTTTGTTTACCAGGGTGCCTACCCTGTGTTGTACTCATGTATGGGGAGGTTGTGGGCATGACCACTCTTCTTTATTGCATTGGTTGTTATTCATCAAAATCATACTTTGTTTTCCCTAAGGGAGGGGGAAGGGGCATGTAGTAGTTATGTTTAGCATCTTATTATATTTCTACTCTTGCTAATGATATTTCTGATACCTCGTGTAGTACATATTTAGATTTGTGTAGCTCTTTATTGTACTTTCATGTAAATGTTGTATTTGACGTATCTCACTTATTCTTTTCTTTATTTCTGCTGTCTTTCCCGAAGGAAGGAGGATGTGTAGTAAACTACTTCTCTACTCTTCTCCACTGTATAGAATGCACCATGACATCATAGAATGCCTAGGTGTCTCTATGGCTCACAGTGTCAGTTGGGCAACTCGGGCTGAGCTGCTTGGAGCCTGCTCCTGGTGGGGTTTTACCTATTCTTCCTATCTTCTCCTACTTACCTATCTTAGAAGGAATCTACAATAAAGGATTATCTACTTACAAAGTTGGACTATGCATCTTCATTTACCACACATTGCATGGGTGGAGACTGGTGTTCAGCAATCACCCTCACCACAGAGTTTCAGGTTTCTCTTTCAGATGCTGCTGCTCCGTTGTCCATCTCAGACAAGGAAGGTATTACAGCACTCAGCTTCTTATTGATTGTGGATTACAAATGCCTCTGACTGGCATTGCAATGCTAACAGCAAAGCAGACCAAAAGTTTGGAAGTCCAGATCTGCAATTAGTGGCAAGAAACATTGCTGTTCATGTGGCAGGCATGGCATCAAATAGGGGGGCAATGCTTCACTGTGGTTTCACCTTGCCAAGAAAAAAACACCCTTCTCACACCCTCAACCTCATTTTAGCCAAATGGAAATCCAGGAATCTAGGACCTAGCTAGCCGCGCCACTTACAAAGCGGGATGTGGCAAGAATGGGATATTTAAATCCGGAGCTGCTACACCAAAATGGCAGGGTAACTTATTTATTTATTTTAGATTTTTATAAAGCGCGTAGTCACCCTCGAGTATCCCAGCGCTAAACCTTGTGCTCTTACAGGGGTGGGGGCGAAGGAGACTTCAAGTAGTTCAAGGAAAAAGGAGGGTTTTGAGGGACTTCCTAAATTTTAGGAGGTTAGGTTCCGCTCTAAGGTTCGGGGGAAGAGCGTTCCATTTTTTGGCCGTGTTTACAGAGAATCTTAAGGGCACGGGCAAGCTAGTGGTGCAATCGCCTCCTACCACAGGTTATTCTCATAATAGATTAGGGTAGCAGTTCTTAACCGTTTGACTTCTGTGGACCCCTACTGAATTATTACTGGAATGTGGGGAACTCACTGAGTCATTATTGGAAGCTGGGGACCCCTGGCCTAAGCAAATTCTATGATCTGGACCTCAAACAATACACAAAAATATGTGTACACCAAACAAATGCCCAAATATTGAAATATTCTTTGAAATTCAAAGTCAAACATAGAAAAAGGTTTTAAACGTTCAATTTCACCTCTATATATTTGTATGTACTATATAAATTGATTAATATTATCGAATTTTGTAAAAACAGTTGCGCAACCTCCGAGTAAGCCTCTCAGACGCCTAAGGGTCCTTGGACCACAGGTTAAGAACCATTGAATGAGAGTGTTCAGGTAACCAGTCCTAAACTAAATACTTCACAGGGAAAATGAAATAATGTGGTGGAGCAATTACATGTGCTGCAGGTGAAGGTAGATCTCATTCACTGTACTTTAAAACCTGCAGTGGAATGGATTGAGCACCAATGCAAAAGGAATTTTAGGGTGCTTTAATCCCTACAGTTGCCAAACCCCAAGACGTGGTGGAGTTACAGGACGGCACAACGAACTTCAACAAGCAAGAAAGCATTGACGTTAAACTGCTTAAAGGAGACTTTTAGCCAGTACCCCAGTAGTTATGGCAGGCCCTTGAATGGAAGCAACAGCATTCAGTTATTCCTAAGGGCAGCTGGAAGCCTAACCAACTCTGGGTGGGCTGGCATGGCTTCATTGTGCACAGAAATCACAGCCAAGCTACAGGTTCCAGAAGTGGGAACACCTCCATGAGTTTGACACAGATGATGGCAAGTCCTGGTGGCTGCCGGTAAATCAGACAGGCAGTCAGCGGAGGCTATTTCATTGGCTACTCTTGGACGTCTTGTTAGTTAACCCATTACCTTATTGGACAAACCTCCAATATAATTGTCATCAATGGAAATTGGGGTAGGTTTAATTATTTCATTGTTTTCTCATTAATTCTGGACTGCATGTAAATCTGCTGACTTCGCTACGGGATGTCTATACTATGCATCCTGCAAACTTCTAAGTATGTTATACACCACATTATGGCAGAGGCATACAGAGTTTGGCCTAGCAAGGGATATGCCAGTTGGCAATGGTGAACAGAGCAGACACTTCAAGAACACAGGCAAGGAACACAGAACTGGCAGGGACGAGAAGACACAAATTAGGTGCCTCCCCCAGCAGCAAATGGGGTCCAAGAGGCAAAAAGAGGCATAGGCAGAAATGCACAACCAGGTCATGGAGGCACATAAAAAAATAATAGCAAGTAAATAGATTATTAAGTAGCATCCTCTTAGCTTTGCCAACGCTTGCTTACTTCTTGAAGAGTTATATGGAGTGCTGTGTCACGATCGGGAGCCATTACATGGAATTTTACTGCCCGAGTCTGGAGGGGCATTACCTTGAAAACGTTCTAAAGTATTAGTTGTAAAACGTGGACAAAGGAGATCAGACTTTGAACCCCAATTCACAAAAGCAACAAATTTGTCCAGCCCAAACCCCACCTGCCCCCTAGTTTTCTTCTTTGCCTAATAAAATAACTTCTTGCTGCTCAACGGTATGATAGTACACTAAAACCCAGCAGGGTAAAGTCCTTCACTGACATCAGGCGCCTTTCGCCTGCTTCCAATATCGGTTAATAATTCCGTTGAGAAATGTATGGAAAAATGTTAAAGTGAATTGGACATTAGGCTTATGTGAGTGTCTTCCTGGTGCACAAGCAGGAGAAGGAAAGAGGAGGTCTACTGGACAGAACATGCCAGCACTAAATGGAAAACAGAGATTTCATGCACTGTGGGTGCAAGAGTAACTAACAGCTTGATGAGAGATAACATAGCTACATTTAGAACTAGGTAACCCATTGACCAGTGTTGACAACCAAACCGTTCAGTTTTGCCTCTTGGGAGAGTGGGACTTGTAGTTTCATAGGCCTTTAAAGGGTGAGGGGCTAAACCCGCACCATGGTTACTGTTTTTGAGTTAAAAAAAAAAGTCACGCTGAATGAACTTGGAAGCAACTGGCAGCCATACAGAAAGAGACGCTTTAAACAAACTTGTTAAAGACAGAGTAAAATCAGGAGTGCCATAACACCAGTAAATCTAAACTCTGACCTGTGCATCCACTGCTGTCACGTATCTACCAACCTATAAACAAATTTCACTGTGTGAGGAGGGGGCATGGTCTAGGAGGGAGCGGATCTTCGGGCCCAGAGCTATCTCAAAGGCACTTTGCCCGCCATTGTGAGGTCACACGCACCCCTTTTATGGACATTGGCTGCTTACAGCATTCAAAAACAAGCTGGAAAGCTATTCTGTAGAGTGCTTTTCAGCTTGTCTTACCTGCTATTGTGTAATGTCTACTTCCCACTGGGTGACCACGTGAAAGCAAAATCGTGAGACACACGATGACACCGTGAGAGCTTGCAGGTCTGCTGTCATGGGTGTGCACATCTCACACTGAAGGTACCTAATGTGCCCAAGTTGGGGATTCTTGGGGAGGTCCACCCTGATCCCATCTAGTATCCATAGCTTTCATGCTGTTCTTCTTTGGAAGCCATGCACTCATGTTTCGACAAGAAGTCACCAGTTTTGTCGACTGTGGCTGTTGCTAGCCCCCATCAGCCCCCTCTAAACCAGGTTTATAAAGAGGTACTTCTGCAAAACCAGGACAAAATGTGAGCATGCATGTGTGGCTCCCGACATGTCAGAACATAGCAAATAGGCCAACCAACTGGCCAGTATCACATCATTGGTTACTTAACGCAAGCGGGTCTAGCAGAGGCTCCGGGGTCTCTTGAAAACAAAATGACAACTGTGTGCTTATTTCCTCCTTGGTCTTGCTTTAAAATCTCTTCAGCATTTTTCACTCCGTCTGGAGTGGCACCCTCTGCCAGAACCGTCCATTTTATGTCATCCTGGTCAGTTTAGTTTCATTTGATTATCACATCGAGTGCTTACCAGTATCAAAGACAGTTGCAGCCGACACAGATAAAGATTGGTGGGGCGGGTGGAGTGGGCAGGGGAAGAGCACAATGGGGGTGGGTTAGCTAAACAAAAAATGTTTTTTTTTTTTTTAAAAAACAAGGATTCAGCTAGTGCTGCCGGCAGCCTCGTGTTCATCTCTTCCTGGTCCCAGCAGTCCCTGGGAAAGCATCTGACTCCCCATCCAATTCCCACGCTACTCTCAAGAATGAGAGCAGTGTGAGGATTGGCCTGAGCGTGTTGGATTAATGCTTGCTCAGGCATACAGAGTCTGTGCTATTTCTCCAACCCGGCTGTGCAATATAGCTAGGATGGAGAATAGCAAGTGCACATGTGAGCTTTTTCGGCCCAAGACAGCCTGCCAAACTGACATGCGCGCTTTAAAGTGCACAGCTGCCACTCTTCCTGCCCCCTCCCATGGCCCGGCCCCACCCCTCCCTCCCTCCACACGCTGGCTCTGCTAGCAGCTGAAAATAAAACAACAGCCGCTGATCAAAGGACTACGCCAGAAGTCTCTAGTCTATTCAAAAGTTTGCTGGAATTTAAATACAGAATTACTCATTCTTATGTGGATGTGCAGATTAGGCGGAAGGATACTCCAGACTGAGCTAGAGCTTTTGAAAATGGTACTTTGCACATACTAATTGATGCCAATGACAGGACATTGTAACCTGAAGGGATATTTTTCTGGATATAAATAATGTCATAATTGCGGGCATAATACAATTATCAAGTATTTAGTAGACACATTTTCCGACCCTCTAAATCTTAAATATCGTACACATGGCCAGTTTGGTGCAGCGGTGAAAGGTCTAGTCACAAATAGCATTCAATGTGGCTCATATATTGTCAGTGGCACAGGGCAGTGCATGACCAAAGCACATGTAGCCTTGTTAAAGCTGCAAGGTGTTGGGTGGTAGCACGTTCAAGGAATTGGGTGCCCATCCAATGGCTTGCACTTCTAAAAAAGATCGTCCATACTTAATCTTGACTACCATAGCTCAACAGAGACCAGATATGTAATGTTTTAAAGTAAGTGAATTAAAGTCAGGCTTTTCTTACTTCTCTTTCACGATTACAAAGCAGAGAGGCCCATTCCTTTTTGTTGTATTGAAGCATTTCCTGTCCCACTTTCTTAGTGATTTGTTTTGAGATCAAAGTACTGTATATATGTGCTATTACCCCATTCCACGACGTAGGGAAGTATAGGAGAGCCTAGTGGCAAACCCTATCACTAACCCAGTGTGTGCGTTGCTGGTATCTCTACTCTTTGGAAGGTGGTAAATGAAACTCGGAACATAAGACATCAAAGGTCTTCAGGGAAACGTCATAGAATTTGGTGTCCTCTTCGCATATGCTAGCAATGGCAAAGTCAGCTATGTATAGGTAGCACCCACTATTGCAAACACTGCCTTATGTAACAGAGCTAATTCAGTTCAGGTATATCTACATATTTTAAGCTTTCTGTCCTCGATTACAAGAAAAACAAGACAAAAAAATACCACTGCCCAAATGTGGAGGATATGTTATTGCACAAAATAGTCACATTTTAAATATGTAATCATTGCAGATAATTTTAGTAGACTAGTACAAGTGCTTTGTAGCATCCAGGTATGCTTACAACTCGTTTTAAAACAATGTCCTCTTATTGTTAAAAAGGAAATGTAACCTGCAGACATAGTTAAAACACACAAGAAGTACCAGAAAACGATAAGGACTGGAAAAAAGCATTGGCAAAGCAAAGGTTTAGTTCACTGTTGGAACAGGAAATCTCCCTGTACATTGGCATGTTCCCCTGCCCTAAGTGCAGGGCAACACAATACATACAGGGGCTAACGCAGAAGACTAGACTAACATTTCCAACTAAGATTGTTCCAGAGCACGTCAACCGAATTGACCCGGCAGATTACTGTGGGCTGAGTGACTGATGCTGCAGCCGACAAAAAGATTGGATCATTGTGAAAGAGGGAAGCTCCAAACTAGCCAGCTGGCTTAAACTGCCCGCAGAGCACTCTGCCTAGAGGCAGCAACTAGAGCCAGTTAAAAGCGCCCGTTCAGACGACCCAGAGGGTCACCGCTGCTGAAGGCTTGGGTCATCCCAGTAGTATGTTGGGGATCATCCTGCACGCAGCAACCGCAGCAGTCAACAGCCCCCAAGGAGTCCATCTCATACCAATCTGAATGCCTCCCCTATTCACTCCTCAAAGCCCAGACAGCCGCTGAACATCTCCAGGTACCCGCGGAGCAGCACTGCACCTGAAAGCGACAGAGAAGCTGATACATGCATGGGAGTTGCTACTGTGCTCTCTTGAGATTGTGCGGCACAAAAGCCACCTTAAGAATTGAAACTGAGGTGTATACTGAATTCATGAGAACTATGAGCAGTCTGCTCCTGGACCCAATCCTTGCCTACACTGACCCTAGCATGGGATGAGAATAGCGGTGTCCCGGTCTCAGAGGAAGGAAAGAAAGTTCCTGAGAAAGGAAGGGGATTGTAGCACCCCATGACTGTTAAGACAACTTATGACAACTGTGTATAGAGGCTCAATTGATTTGTGTCATATTTAGTTTTACTGTGAGAGTAAAAGTACTTTATTGTACATATTTGCAGGGCTGGACATTATCTTATAGGGTCTCTTGTTCACTATGGAGTTCTGAACTCTGGCACCTTACACAATCGCTCTGAGAAGTGTGTGAATGCTCACCCCATCTACCATAAGAGTCAAGTACAGAACGGGTTGTATTGGACCCGGTTTGCAAAAGCCATAAGTAGGAGGAACCCCAGAATAATCGGGCTAGCAACCTCAACCACCACGGTTGGAGCTAGTAGCTAGCCCATGTCTGCCCTGTGGCCCTCAGATGGGGTTCTGACACCTACCAGTCCTAGCAATGAAGCACATTTCTTTTAACGCAGAAATGCACGTGACAAAAAGCCATCAATCAAGGCAAAAAAGAACCAATGAGTGAAGTGGGAAGACCCACTGCCCTGGTCTGTTTACGGACGTAGACATAAGAACGATGTGAATGAAAGCTAAACAGACCAATGGATGAAGAGGCTGACCCAAAGCCCCTGTATGTATTGTGCTGTGTTAATTGCATAATGCTGTAGTTACTACCAATACTTTAGTCAGGACATACTGTTTGAGGTCAAGGGCAACACGTTTGCATGTATATTTTGTCCTTGGGACAAGTAGGCCCAAACCCCTACAGCACAAACCCTTTGGCTGTCAGATTGCAGTACCATATTATGGACCAGGGAAAGGCATTGTCAGCAGTTAAGGTAATATTTGTGTCCATGTGTTAATGCTGTTCAAACTTGTATTTATGGTTCACTAATGCAAAGCCTTTATTATTAGGGTGAGCACTCCAAGTAAATGTTGTATGCTCAGACTGCATTACTGACAGTGGTTCCAGTATAAAAATGTGTACACACGTTATGAGGCTATGTATAATGCTCCCAGAATGCTCTCTGATTAGATGCAAATATTTGCAGAAGCTTGAAAGCAAGACTGATGATTATTTGCTTTCAAAATAACATTTTTACAAACAAATGCAACAACATTTCGCGAAACTCAAGTTTTAGGTGCCATTTCTTTGCAGCATCATTTAGCAAAGTATATTGATGTATGCTAGTATTTTCCCAAAATATTCATAATGAAAAATCAGTGTAACCAGTTTTGATAAGATTATGGGAAACAAAAATAAACAAGCATTGGTAAAGCAAGTGGGTCTGAAATTGTTGGTCAGCCTTTTGGTTTTGTCAATGCATGACTTGATTTGGCATGGTTTTTGTAAAACCTTATTCGTGTGGGAGCTGCCGGGCCCTTACCATTATAATATATATTGGCAAAAACTAAAATTGTTTTGGTCTCAAAAAACACATTGCCACAGTAGTTCCTGGCACTGAACAAAACTAGTTCGGGCTGGACTGTTCCCATGAGGCACAGGGTCAGACTGATTTGCATATGGCCATGTCTGAACTGGGGTGGTGTGGGGTGCAAAAAAAACGATGGATTTAGGCCCAGATCTCTGTACTGGGGTACATGTATGACATTGTTCTGCATTCTGTCCATCACCTGTGGTTTTTGCATTTGTCACCCCGAGTGGGATGGGTATGCTCAGACGTGAGTCCCATGCACTCCACACCACTGGATTCAAGCAAGCCGGGCTGAAGACGGCTGGAATACCAGAAACCGGTCTTCGGAAGCTTGTTTCCGGTCCAGGGAAGGCATGGCTTGGCAGTTCGGGCTGGACTGTTCCCATGAGGCACAGGGTCAGACTGATTTGCATATGGCCATGTCTGAACTGGGGTGGTGTGGGGTGCAAAAAAACGATGGATTTAGGCCCAGATCTCTGTACTGGGGTGAATGTATGATATTGTTCTGCATTCAGTCCATCACCTGTGGTTTTTGCATTTGTCACTCACAGTGAAGCAAGCCGACAGACACAAAGAGAGAGACAGCATTTTAATAAACACAAAAAGTCATTGTTCACACCAGACCCAATTAGGGCCTAGTTAGGGTTCCAATTATTAAATAAAGTCTCAAAAGTGCACCCATGTATTTTCATTAAGTGCAGATATACAGCTTTGGTGATTTCACAAGACTTTACACAAGTAGGCCAAGAAATAGTACTCCTAGAAAATGTGTGAACTGCATTTTAGCACGAGCAAATATGCAGGAGTACATTTGCTCATGTGAAAAATCTTGGTGTTTACAAGTTTACTTCCCGTCCAACCACTTTTTTCCCAACCCTGGAAGAAGTTATTCTGCCATTGTCTGGAGTATATTTCCCAGTATGGGAAAAAATTACAGAAGAGTTGGTGAAACCCTCTAAAACATTAAAGTTAGTAGGTTTGCACTGACTCAAAAGGGCATTCCAACCCCGAAACTGTTGCTTACCATTACCTTCAGGCCCAGTATGTACATCTGCAGAAACGTGGCAACATAAGGCAACTGCTAGTATTCAAACCCTACTATGGAATGAACCCTGGCATAATCAGAGAGGCTATTTCAGAGCTCTTATAAAGTGAGATTGCTGCCATAATCTGTCGCTGCATTACATAGCACAAAAGGGACATGTGGATTTTGTTACAGGAAAGTAGATTTATGAAGCAACCTATCCCATGGACAAGTAGATATTTGATTAAATTCCACACCCCTGAATTTATTATAAAAGACACAATGTGGGGAGTGGACAATTTAACAGAACTCTACTAACAGAATTACTGAATGCTTATTATAGAGAATCAGGCCACACAAGTCCACTCTAAACAGTCTCTCATAAATCAGAGAGAACTGCTCAGAGCTGCATGCAGCAAGATTGCCAGTCCATGGCAGAATTCAAAGCAGTAAATGAGGAGAGGCAGCATAAGGAGAGGCTCCCCATCCAATCCTGGTGCTGCTTTCATGCTATACCTAGCATGAGAGCAGCGCCAGGATTGGTCTGAGCGGCGTGGTTTGCCGCTCAGACAGTGCCTAGGAGTCTGTGATGTTTCTCCAACCCAGCTGTGCAACACAGCTGGGTTGGAGAAACCGATGTATGCATGTCTGTTTGGCCAGCCTAAGACGGCCGGCCAAACAGACATTACAGTGCACCTACCACATCCCTCTGCTATGCCTGGCCCCGCCCTCCCTACCCTACTGGCATCAGTCAGTCAGTCAGAGGTCATTTTATTTTTCGCTTGACGGCTGACTGACTGACCAGTCGGGAGACACTCCTCCACCATTACGGAGGAGCCGCCCCTAACCTACTGGTGCACCGCAACACTGCTGCCACTCAAATAGCCAGCAGCTTCCACATGCTAACATATATCAACCACTGCATAGACTTTAAGGTGTTCTTTTTTTTTGGGTAGCTATGAACAAAACTACAAGTCCCAGAATGTGAACCATAAAACAAAAAAACTGAAAAAGCGTTCAGCATGTGCTAGCCTTTAGTACTGTGTGAATTTTCAGTGGACAACCACCTCTGGGTGTCCTCTGCTATCTCACATTGGGTTCGCGCTCACAAGGTCTCTGCAGTAGCATAAGTAATGCCTCGCTTGGGTGAGCCAGACCTTTAACAGCACTGCTTGCTTAATACATTTGTACGATGACCCAAAACTTTACCTAAGGGCCTGCGGCACGTTACCTGGTCTTGATTTTACCTCCTTTCTACACTCTTTGTTTTCCTACGTACCTCCTACTGCTTTTTCCCCTTTCCTGCCTTCTTCTAACTTGTTCTGGATCAATATCGAATGATGAATAATAAGTCCATGGTCCCCAAAAAATGAATGCTGGTGCTCAACACTGTCATAAATTAAGCACCAATACCACACCTGAGGCAGACTGCAAGATGTTTCAGGCACAGTTAAATGGCCCACCGTCTCGCCCACCTTTGGCCCCTTTTCTGAAATACTTGGTTTGGTGTAAACAAGTGGGTCAGTTTGGCTCATTAATTTATATCTGGCTATATGTGAATCAAGAACTAGCAGACAAAAGGAGGGGGACGGGTAAAAAAGAAAAATCACTTGGCTTTGCTGGTAATCAAAGCACACTGACATGGTGTCCTTATGTTTCACCAATTGATAGTTCTTGTGAGAAGCACATGCAGCTCATAGAAGAAAACGTAGACAGGTGTCAGTGGGCTGCATGTTTACAAATATTTGCAAACAGGATAGGCTAGAAATCACGGCAATGACAATACCAATACACACTCAACTTCCTTTGCAGTGCAAGGCTGTCCACAATGGCTTGGCCTGGCTTCTGAGTTTAGATGTTAACATTCTATTACAAGGGTGATCATGGAAGAAACGACTGGAGTCAAATGAGACAATTTTTCATCCCACACAAGTACATAAAAATAAACAATGCTACAAATCAGTCACAGGCCAAAAAAATGCATGATGTCTGCGGCACTCATCTTTATTGTTACAGGAAGTATCAACCATTCCAAGACGTTGACGAAACAATTTGTTTTAAGAGAATCAATGAGCTACTATTACACCGAATAGTCATTTTACCTGGCATGCAGAGCAATGAAAGCATTAGTAAAGCAAGGATATTTAATGCTTTCCTTTACCTTCTGCCTGGCAAATCCATTCCATAACAAAATACTTTCACCACACATGGCCTTTGGACTGAAAGCAATACATCCATCGTAACAATCTCGATTGGAGTGGGTTTGTACTGAAGGACATCATAAGTGCCTTTCTGGGTTTGACTTGATTGCTTTTGATTTTTAGATCTTCCTCACAGGTATTCTGCATTGGCACTTATTGACAAGGTCTCCCCATGAGGAAAACATTTGAGGCAGAGAAGCATAAGATGTACATAGTTGCAGTTTCCTCTGAATTTTCGAGTGATGCAGAAGGTAGACTGCCAGCGAGTGCTTTTTGTTTGATCAATTTGGAAATTCAATTTTTACATCATTTTATTTTTCCCTTTTCCCTCAGTGGGGAGGGCGACGCTCCTCTGCCACAACGGAGCCGCCACCACTGGTCGGAGGAATGAGAGAAAAAGTTTAGGCTGCATACGTTTGCGTCATCCCTACCACAAACTTTAGCACACTGTTGCAAATGTGGTATAGTGTGACACTATAATTGGATGCCAGCCTGGAGAATTACCCTTCTGCTGGGGCCCGTTGTGTCCAATTAGGACTCAATAAAAGAACCAAGGAATTAAAAAAATTCGTAAAACATACTCCCACCTGCTGCCAACAGATCTCAGTGCTTCTCACAGACTCCCAAGAAAGCTTCATGTAGAGAAAGCCCCGGATCACATTGGCGAAATGCTTATCAATGTTTGTGAATGTATTCCTGTGCTTCCATTAATATTAAAATTGCTATCATAATCAGTGCAGCTGGAGAGAGAGAGAGAGAGAGGTCTGAAGATTGCTGAACATTGTGCTCAGCCTCAGCCAGTAAGCCGATTGGTACTACCAAGTACGAATCCTTTGGTGGGTGGTACCTTCACGTCCAAGGGTTACACACAAGTGCTCTCGTAGACAATCGAAAATTATGTACATTTTGCTAAATTGTTACAGCTCTCACATTCGTGCCATATTCAACAAGACGCATTTCCACGTTTCATTCTTTAAAAGGAGTCAATACTGTATCAGGACTCTCTATGGACACTCCTTCTCCTGAGGTTTCACCACCCTTGCACGTCAAAGTGGAGGTCGCAACCATTGCCATGGATGCTCCACACTCCACCCAAAACATATTTTCTTGTTCACCTTGTAATAGGTACTTCTTGTCACACCTCTAATAGGGAGGCTCACAGTGGAGTTTAGCCCATAAAACCACCAAAGTAAATAAATATGAAAACACTGCAATATTCGATCTGCAATCCTACAGTATGAGTGAATGCTAGCCAATAGTAACAGCAAAGGGAGTATTCCACATCTTGGCCTTGGCGGTTCCTCCATTATGGCAGAGGAGCATTGCCCCACCTGGTGCTAGTGCAGTAGGCACACACATCAATAAAAACGGTAATAAATACCATTTTATTATAATGTGTCCCATGCTCGCGTGGTTACAGCGTTGGGGCAGGGGGCGGAGCTGATTAGTGCAATTGCAGTATTACCTCAACCCCTGCCAGTGCGCATGCCAAATAGGCCGGCTGTCTAGAACTGGCTAATCTGACACGTGCACCTAGAACTAGCAATCCAAGGGCTGAGAAACAGACGAGGAATTGCAGCCACAGGCCCCCAGCTTCAAAATGAGTGCTGGGTTAGCCAGCTCCAACTAATTTTAATGTTGCTGGCCACCACTGCATCTTGGAGATGCTAGTTAGATGGTTTGATGCATGTACTAATGCAGACATATTCTGCAAATATGCTGGGCTACTGTACACGCAAAACTAAACAAGGCCGTGGATTGTGAATGTAGTACAGAATCTTAATTCAACAATGCATGAAAAACCAGCATTTCTTGGGGGCATTTGGCACAGCACAACAATTTCCCCACAGTAACCGCATGCCACTCTAGATGAATACCGTTCACTGCTTTACGTGCCTCAACTGCTCGTTTCCGCGCTGGAAAATAAAAGGACTTCAGAAAACATTCCCTGTTAAAGGCAAAGTGGTTCACTTAGTTTACATTGGTTAAATCATTTCCAGCTGAGGCTATTTTCATTAGACACTGTCCACTGCACAGTTTGGGTGGATTACTTAATGCTGCACAGTTGCAAATGTACCTAATCTTTGCAGGGGAAAATTGAAATACATTTTAAAACAGTGGCATGCGAAGTAGGTCTCGATATATTATACATATGTAACAAAGCAATAAAAAGAAAAAACAGAGCGAGAGTCATGCACTCAGATAATGATCAGCCTAACTGGTTGAACAGTCAATTTTGCTCGCCTTCTGTGGGACTTTTGTTTATTCATAAAGGGAAACATCCTAAAAGCAATCAAGGTTAAGAATACTACGAGTCTGATAATTTCAATTAGGGCTGTGCGGAGCAAAAAAATAAAGAGAAATAAGTAACTTGACTTCTGGTTTTAGGCTCAATACAAATATGTGCCGCAGAGCTTATTACATTAGGATTTTTTCTGTTTATACAATAAATAATTTCTTTTTTCTTGAACGAACAACAATGAGAAAAATATTTGTTTAGGAGGAAAAACGGTTACTTGGCATGGACGACAAGATTTTCCACCGAGAACCCACAGTCAAAAAATACATAAATAAAAGAAAAAGGCTAACTCTAGTACAGTTTTTAGCAATAATTTATAGGAATCTGCCTACATCAGGAAGCTAAAACAATTGCTGCTGCACTATTTCGTAGATCCTATCAGTTTCTTTTACTCAGAGGACTATCTTTTTTCAGCGTCTCCAATGATACAATATCAATACCATTTGCATTGCAAGGGCTAAGCTGGAAGTATCCAAGTCCTTAAAATACCACAAAAAAGGAGAAAAACAGATCATGGGTGTGAGAAACTGGGTTGTTGGTGGAGGGTAGAGTGACAAGCAACAGCCACAATCCCGGTCAGACTGAATCACGAAAAGACACTAAACTAACCTGTGCTTAACCTTCCGGTAGCTTGGCACAAAAGCAGTCAGGCTTAACTTGGAGGCAATGTGCAAGGTATTTTATGCAGCACTTAAGCAGTAATAAAGTGACACCACAACACAAGAAAAATCCAACACCAATTTAGAAAACTAGAGTAAAATGTAATAAATTATTTGACACCAAAAAGCCATAAGTCCAATCAGTAGAACCGGAGATGTGAAATATTAAAGATTTATGGTAAGTGTAGAGCCTAAAAGCACAAAGCGCCACTCAGGCCAGCAGCGATGGAGTGCAGGAGAAATACAGGGAACAGGTTAGCCCCTCTGAAAAAGTTCCCTTGTCAATGTCCGGCACGAAGAGACAATTCGTGGTGGAGGCTGCATGGAGAGCGTTGCAGATGTTAGTCTCTGTAGTGAGACGAGCAGGTCATGCATCGCAAATGATTATCGCTGGAAATTCACAACTACAAAAGAGTAGCGCCGCCCAACCTCCGGGATGTGGGCTAAATGGCTGTGTAAGTGGTTAACTGTGAGGGGGTGAGAGAACAACTCTGCACTCAGGGCTCCTGTATTCAGTAAATACGCTGTAATTGACTCTGCAATAAAAATTGTTTAACAAAAAAAAAAACGCTGGAAATTCACGTTGAGGGACTTGCAGACTGTTGATGCTGTAGTGCGAAGTGCAGATCTTGGTTGCAGGTCGTCAATCGCAATCTGCCGGTCGCAAATGGCAATCTGCAGCACAAAGAGTCAGGTTCACCGGAGCTTTGCACTGCTAGTCAGCATGGACTGCAAGATCTTCGCACAAGCTGGCTTGTTTGCGGACGGAAATTGCTAAAACCTTAAAGATTACTTATTTTTTTCCATGAAGGGCTCTACTGATGCCACACCAAGGGGCCGGGACCAGTGAGGCCTCTCTTGGGAATCAGGCGCTCAGTCCAGCAGAGCTCAGGCAGGTCCAGTTGCAGGTCTAGGCAGCAGGTCAGCTCGGCAGATGCAGGGAGGCTTCTGGAGCTTGCAATGTTCCTGTAGCTCTAACAGAAGGCCTGACAGCTGACCCTTGGAATCACTTCCTTCAGCCTGGGATGAAAGGTGCAGGTCCAGTCTTCATTCTCAGCAAGCAGGGCAGGCCACGAGCAGCTGGGAAGTAAGGCATCCATCTGTAGCACCCATAGGTTCTGGAATGTAAGGAAGAGTGGGTGTGAGAGCCCAATATTTATAGCTGGTGCCAGCTTTGAAGTGGGACTTTTGACCAACCAAAACATGTAGCCATGTTTGCTAACATGTGGGCGGAGCCAAAGTCCCTCTATAGGGATGACCACATAATTGTCTGGCGACCACTGTGCTTTCAAGCTGCACCACAAAAAGGAAGGTGTAGGTTATGTGAAAGGTACATTTTGTCAGTTCGAAATGGCAGTTTAAACTGCCTAAAGCCAGAACGGCAGGCTTGAGACATGCTCAAAAGGCTACGTAAGTTGGTGCCACAATAAGTGCTGCAGGTCCACTAGCAGTATTTAATTTACAGTCCCTGGGTACATGTAGTACCACTTTACTAGGGACTTGCAAATAAATACAATTGCAAATTGGCCAATTGGGTGTAAGCCAATTTATCAAGTTTAATGGAGAGAGCACAAGCACTTTAGCACAGGTTTGCAGTGGTAAAGTGTACAGAGTCTTCAAAGCAAACAAAAATAGATTAAAAAAAAAAAACTAGAAGGGTCAAGGCTAAAATCTGGGGAGTTGCCCAAGTCCAACAATTAGCATAGGGGTGAGGTGAAAGTCAGGAATACCTATTTTAGGATCTTGGGTTGGATATGTTCAATTTTTGACTACTGTTACTATTCATAAATGGAGGTTGGAATCCCAGAAGATATTAGGCATCTAATTTTGTTATTAAACATGTTTTTTAAATATGTGGATTTGAAGGATTGTCCATCTTGTTCAGAAGATGACTTGAACCATGAATCAGGAGGTCTCTTTTGGATGTGTTAATAGAGATAAAGTTTGTCAAACAGCAAAACCTGCCCTTTTTTCTTCTAATCCACTTGCAGAACGAATTTAAGCTTTAAATAATGCCTAAAGACACTCTATAAGCAAACTAGAGAAATGGGCAGATTTCAGAAGTTTTGTTTGTGTCTTCTCCCTAACAAAACACCCTTTTTAATATCTACGTGGGCCGACTGGCTGCACTAATAAGACCTTATGGGCTCTAACTAACTTCTTATGTGGACGATAGACAAATGGTGTTGTCCGTACAGCGAAGCAAGGAACTGGAAACTGGGCTAAAATGCTGCGAATGCATGAAAGTCATTGCCGGCTGGATGTCATCAAATTGCCTAAAACTTAATGCAGGCAAGACAGAGGTCATCATTTTCGGCAATAACATCTGGACCCCCTGATTGGTGGCCTGAAGAAATGGGAGTTCCCCCGGCCCCCACCAGGAAAGCTAAGAATTTAGGAGTGATTATGGACAATAAATTAACTTTTGGGAAACAGGTTAGTGGAGTTGTCTCTACAAGCTTTTACCTCCTCAGAGTTTTGAGGAAAATAAAATTCTTTTTACCAAAGGAAAGTTTTAGGACGGCAGCCACCGCGCTAATCTTGTCCCAGCTGAATTATTGTAACAGTCTCTATGCGAAAATTCATAAGAAACATCTATACAGACTCCAGCTGGTGCAAAATGTGGCAGCCAGGCTGAATACTAGCACACCTAGATTTGTCTCTGTTAGGAAGGAAATTAAGCAGCTTCACTGGCTACCAGTGAAACAGCGTTCTCACTTTAAAGCACGGTGTTTAAATCACTGGCAGGCAGGGGCCCTGATTATTTGAGGAAACGTTTTCAATGGGAGATCACTGCGATCAGCAGAGGCAAAACAAGTGGTGGTTCCTCATGTTAAAAAAGCCACTTGGGGTGGCAGAAGTTTTATTGCTGGCGCTGCTAAAGCATGGAACAATCTGCCATCCTATCTCAGGAATAACACAGAGCTCCTTTCCTTCAGGAGGGGGCTCAAAACTTGGTTGTTTTCCGAATAGCCTGTTGAACTATAGCTCTTTGGTATCCAGTTAAGCATCGGTTAGCGCCAGGACACCTTTGGGTAGAAGTGCACTTTAGAAGCTTATGAACATAACATAGTTCAGGAAGAATCACACAAATCACCAAACTGCCCCCAAAGTGGGCAGCTTCTCTTATGGCATTATCAGTTGCCTTCCCCTAGTTTTTCATCTGTGGCTGGTAATTGAAATTTCAGAGGTTGGCATCAATATCTGCTTCCAGATATGGCGGAATGGCACAAAAATGATTTGTCCAGCTCTTGTTCAGCTTAAGATTGTTCTGGCCCATACAAGCCACAAACACCTTCAGAAAGGTCTTAACAGTGAGAAACAATCACTAGTGGCACAGGGTCACATGCAAAATGTGAATGTCATTGTGTGGAGATGGAGGCTGGGCTTTAATTGCATACGAGGTCCATGTAGGTCTTCAAATGAGACCTATCTTGCTGATAACAATGTTTTACAATCTCATCCTCTGTTGTCTCACTGCTAACATTAGCCGAATCCTAATCCAAAATCAAATTGTAACCCAGCATCCCAGTCTAACCTTAACTGTAACTCCACATCAACTCAAGACTCCAATCCTTGGTTTTTTCTAAAATCCCTCTTACTTAAACCCAATCCTAACTCTGATTTTCCTTTTTCGACTTTTATGTGTTTTGTTGATTTTATAAAGTTTTCATGGGGAAAGAGGAGGCTAGATGGCAGGATAACATTCATGCTTTCTTTCATCATCACACAAAGAAATTACTCGTGTCTGGCAGCAAATAATGTATATACCTATTTTAATATTAAGATGTTCTTATTCTGCAAACCAGCTATTCACACATCAAATCACTAAGTGCACGGAGTATTAAATTGATCACCAAAGTCAACGGATTCAAGGTTGAAGGATCATATATGATGAAGAGATTGCCCTGTGAGCTACATTAATACAGATACATCTAAAAAGAATGAACAGAGTCAAATTAAGTTATGCTCTGGCTGGAGTAGACAAACGTGCTTTCTTCTTTCAATGAGGTTAGCACATTAATTCAACTACAAGAGATGGGTACAAATTTTCAATGTTATTCTAAAATTCACAGCTAATCAGTAAAAATAAGCTTTTTGTTCTAGTGTTTCCCTTCCAGAATTGCAAATGTTTGATTCAGATGAGTTGCGTCAGGTGCTTTTCGAAGATAGATTTTCTTTTTCCTAAAGACAGAACCAGGTTCAGGAAAGCAACATCTTTTTTCTGGCTTTGGGAGGGGGAGGGGCGGGGGGGGGGGGGGGGGGGAAGCATGGCACGGTGTACATGGTTGCCCAAAGATCTACTTACAGTTTTTTCTTTAAAGTCTCCAAAAATTACCAGAGTCATTTTAATCCCTTAAATCTCCTTAAATTATCATCTGATGACTATTGATAAAACAATCTCAATAAAGTGCTGGGAGACTGGGTCTGAATTTTATGCCATTATTGATCAGCTTTATTTTGCACATCACAAGATTTTCTTTGGAAGAAGAAAGACAACAAATGTCAATATTAGTGAATGCTGATTAAAGCAACTACTTTCTGAATAGGGAACAGAGGATGTGATCTATTAATGTACAACCAAATCTGGAGTGGAGTCTCACTCCAGTGCCAGACGCACAGCTGAATCAGTGACTTCTAACCGAAGATTCCACACATTTAATATTGGTTTCCTTGTATTCCAACTTCTTTATCAATTTTGCTCATCTCAGTTCATCATGTCACATAAGGGACAAAGCATATTTTTAACATCAAATACATCAGTTTTGCCTTTCCAGGTCTTTTTCTGAAGCAAGAATTAATACGCAATCATCCTTAGTTAAAAAAAAAAAGTACTTCCCAATGCATTTCGGGCATATTTTTTGCCCTTTGTCAGGGGTTTCACTAAAAATAAAACATTGACATTTAGATTGTATATCCAAAACGTATTGTTTGCAAGCAACAATGTTACTCCCAACCCCTTTTTATGATTTTAGCTTTACCCCATAATCAACCTTATCCCTCTAGTTGCGTGATTACACTCTACCCGGTAACCAGACAAACTTCCTCCAAATTGCTTACTCTCTGCCCTATTCACTTTCCATATACCGTTAATAACCCTCCAAGAATAGTCCCCCACCAACTTGTACCAAACCCCAGTGAAGTCAGTCCACTCTCCCAGCAACGTTAACATGGAGCACGGGCTCCTTCTGAATTGGGGCATTATGGGAGTTGTAGGCAGGAAGAAGGATGGCGTTTGTATATTTGGGGAGGGAGTAGGTAGAGTGTTGTAGTGAGGGTGAGAGCAAGAAGAGTGGGAATGAGCCGCTACCGACAGTAAATAAATAAACAGTGGCATAACGTTGATTATGGGGTAAAGTTAAAATCATGAAAAGGGGTTGGGAGTAACATTGTTGCTTGCAAACATTACGTTTTGGATATACAATCTAAATGTCAATGTGGCTTTATTTTTAGTGAAACCCCTAACAAAGAGCAAAAAATATGCCCGAAATGCATTGGGAAGAACTTTTACTATGGATGATTTGCGTATTAATTCTTGCATCAGAAAAAAGGCCTGGATATTTATATCTGATGTATTAGATGTTAAAAATATGCTTTGTCCCTCATGTGACATGATGAACGGAGATGGGCAAAATTGATAAAGAAGTTGGAATACAAGGAAACCAATATTAAATGTGTGGTATCTTCTGTTAGAAGTCACTGATTCAGCTGTGCGTCCGGCACTGGAGTGAGACTCCACTCCAGATTTGGTTGAATGTCTACACGTGGTAACAGTGCGGATCACGATCTGGGCTGCACGCTAAAAAGATCAAACGGAGTACATTTTGTGAAACTAGAATAATAGGTGTGCACTTGGGACACCCTCTTTTTTTTAAATCTATTAATGTACCACATATGCCAAATACACAATGCATTACTGGAAAAATGCATTTAGTTACGACACCATTGGCGACAGTCTGTGTCTTGTTTTATGTATTTGAGAGCTCAAATAAATCTTTCCTGTTGGTGCTGAGCATCTAAAAAGTTTAGCTTTCTATTCTTTGAAATGGCAAGATCTGAGCCAAAATGTTTGCACAATGTTAATTCGTACAAATAGCACCACATTTATCATTTGATAAATTTTATTGCTCGTAATCAAAATTATACACTGGTTTTTATGATCTTCATCTGTACCCTCAATAATATATACTCAGATATTTTTCCAAAAACTGACCTCGTTTGGACATGTAAGGGAAACGTATTTGTCTATCAACTATTTGACACAGTGGATGGCCGATTTGGGATTTTCTAATGTATTCCCTCACACTGGAGTGTAAAAATATTGCATACTGTACAATATAGATGATCCTTTCATTGTGACAAACCTTTTCAGTCCTCGAAAATTCTTCTCTTCCTAAACAACCACAATTAAGTCAAGGTCAAGATACTTGACCTCCTCATTACACCCAAGTGGTAAGTAAAAATCTTTGCCAGTTAAAATGTCTAATTTTCTAGAAACTCTGCAAGCATGGATCCCTTGGGTGCACTGCTGTCACTGACCTGGTTCTGACCTCTTCTGTGTTTAATGTACTTGTGCGTAAAAGGAACTAAAATCAGTCCATGGACGAAAAGCACCGAAATTAAATATGGCAAAGTGGACATTGGTGTTTTATGTTAGTAATCCAAGCATTTACTCAGGCAATACTTGAATTTTTTGTATTTGTATTTTGAATTTGAATTTTAGCGCTTGTAAAACGGTTTCTCCCTGATCGGCTTCTGAAAAATTGGTGGGGCAGGGGAACAGTCAGTGACAATCTGTAAAGGGGATCCATGCCATGCGCAAAAACTCACAGCCAGTTCTGGCTTACCAGTCAACAGCATTTCACATGCAGAGATTGTAGAGCTCCATTCCTAATGGAATAATCATTTGGCAATGCAAAAAGGTCTGGCTTTAAAGGACTGATGTATGGTAATGTGAAGCATTACAAGTAAAAAGCATATGTATTTGTGGGGAAGCTGAGAACTGTAGAATATTATTACTGTAGAATAAAAGGTAAGAGACAGTTGCACTGTCAAGCCAGACCTAAACATCCATGTAGTTTAATGACTGTTGTCCTCCCATTTGTGCTGCTGCCTGAGAAAGACAAACACCATAAATGATCTAGTTACCTAAGATGGCATTACAAAGTCATGAGCGTGCCCCTGAAAGTTCAAGCTCAGCCACCTGTATAAATAAACAAAATTATCACAGCTGGTTGGGGGCACTTTGTGTGGAAGCACACAACTTTTCCGCATTCAAAACATGTAGTTCTTGCCTCCAACATGTAGGTGGAGTCAAAGTGCCTCTGCGATGGCGATGCTCACATCATTATATGGCAACAGCTGTGCTATCAAGCCACACCATAAAAAGAACAAGCATTGGCATTGCCAAAACGTCTTGCCTTTGGGACCTTGCAATTATTTAGCCATGCAGCACATTATCCTGGTTGCTACAACATCTACTGTTATTTCACGTACCACTACTGAATGACCACACGCACCACTACTGAATGACCACACGCACCGAAGGATTGGTTTCTGTGCTATTTAATTAAAATATGATAAAGTCTCTTAAAAATGCAAAAAGGTGAATATCTTCAACAAAGAAGCTATGACACTAATAGACACAGAGATGCTTACTGATGCATTGTTTGTCGCTGTCATATTCAGAGAAAAAGCAATATATATTATCATACACTGGAAAGTGTTCACCTGAAGGAATAATCGAGGTACGATATCATGAACTGAAATATAATAAAATGTATAGATAGAGCTGCATTTTTGATCTGTATGTTTTTGCCTTTAAGAACCTATGCTGGTGATAAAAATTATGTTTTAATGATTTGTATTTAATGAATACAACATGTATAAGGGAATGTGAATACACTTTGGTGTTTGTATGCTTTAGGTTAGAATATTCGTGGAAAGTCACAAGTCATTATGGCTTGCATCTGGAGGAGGGTCTGTGCATTTATGTCCCCTTTCACTGGGGTCAAGGACACTCAAGAGCATTATTTTACAATGATTCCTAGATAGCTATTTTAAACTTATTTTGCACAAACAATTTCAAAGCCTGGCACATTCTCTAGAAACAGAGGCACTTATGGTGACTTTGGGAGAAGTTGAAGGGTAGGCCTGTGCAGAGCCCTCATACTCCCAGATAGGGAGCCCCAAAGCAAACTAATAATTGCGCCTGTGTGGGGGTCTCTGAAAGCAGCGACTACACCCATGAGCTACACGCTGTGTAACTACCTCCCAGGGCAAGGGAGCTACTCAGGTCTAGTTTCCCGCTGGGGTCCTCCTTATACTGGACAGAGGATCAGAAAGGGACCCCTGCCTCATCAGTGAGAAATGTCCGGGATGTGACATCCTGAAGTATATAGTAAAGCATTTACAAAAAGTCTCATAATTTCAAAAGTTCGACCTAAAAACTATCAGCTCCATCAGCCAAAGAGCTGCTGGCTAAAACGTATGGGTCACGTGACACAGGACAATTTGGCAGCATTGCTACCTGGTCTGGATCCATTAAAAGAAACAGACCAGGTGCATGGTATATCTAATGTCTTATTAGCACAGAGTACATTTTAAAGGATGTTCACAAGTAGCCTACGTGTTCAGAATGACAGATAAGTGTATTTAACATAGTAGTCCATATCTTGTTTATGCGGCTAAATTCACGTCTTATCCCAAAATTAGTAGAGAAAGGCAGTAGGTTTTGTAGCGACTGTCAGCATTTAAGCTATGTTAATGTGTGTTTTATCATGGTTTTGTAAAAAGTTATTGTTGTGGGAGTTGTTGGACACTCGCCAAAATATAAAAGAAAATTAAATGAAAGCAAAAATATGTTTTGGTCTCAAAAACAAACATTGTCATGGTAGTCTATATTATTAAAGGGAACTACTTTTTTGTGGGGGTGTACTCCTTGCGAAAGAGCAGAATGCCATCAGTCACAGTGAAGTTAGCCACTAGCTGAAGTGGGCTGACTCATTGCTCCGAGCTCTATGTTGATGTTGGCAGAACAGCACGAACGACAACAACAGGCCAAATGGAATAAGAGGGCTGGCTCAGAGCTAATGTTATATTTTTAGTAACATCAAATAGGTATGACTTATGCCAGGCCTAGAAAATATGCTGTGTGGGTTGCTTTTGATCCTCAATAAATAAACAGTATGTGGTAAACTCTCTTGCAATTATATTTCTGAAGATTTCTGGTAGTACATGCTGGTTTAGCACAAATGATACAAGTGCCTTTTTAAGGCTACATGTGCAACTCAAGCAACATCAAATTGTCCCAACAACGGCCTTCTACACACGGGATTAATGGAAGACAAATCATTAAACACACCACAATGATACATAAAATGCTTTAAGTGAAAAGTAAAAATGGACTTCAACACGAGTGAGCAACTGCAATTCAAAAGCTAACCGGCCAGGAGCACATTTTTATTTTCAAATGAAACCCCTGCACTAAAAGACATAACGATGCAATACTTAAAATGTACATCACAACTTCAAATGCACGTGTGGTATGTAATGACAGGAATCTCAAACACAAGCGTTAAAACAAACTGACAACGCACAGGCTTCTTGGCCTCCTGTGATTCGTAATTAATGGGTGAATAATACCCGTCCATCAAGGTGTACATATACAATTTGCTATAGCACTACGACCACAGACATATTTCTAAAATAAGAGTAGAGATTGTACCCAAAAAAAATGAAATTATAATAAGCAGCAGTTTTATAAAAAAAAAAAGAAGAGGCGTGCCTCAATGGAGGAGGCCTTACAGAGGAACAACGAATGGTAAATTATGCAGATTTCGAGAGCAATAATACAGAGTGAACTTGGTCTAAAAGCAGGGTTAGCCCCTTCACTCAATAGCTTAGTTTGTGTTTCTAAATAATATACTTCTTTTTCGTATAATGAAAAACATTAACTATGTTCCATTCAGTCCATACGTGGCTAGATCATCCTAGTAGACAAAACCCAATGCATAATTCGGTGAGATATTTCTATGGAACGAAAAAGACTGAATTAATGAAGTGCTTGCTTCTTTGAGGAGCATAGAGCTTGTGATGCAGTGACTGACAGCGGCTGAATTACTATTCTGAGGAAGAATGATGGGGTAATGTTTGTGGCGACTTACAAAAGCTATTTTGAGGCTCATTTCGAAAGGAGAGTGGGTGGTTGGGAAGATATCTTAAAGCAGCAGGACACTACTATTCGCATTTGCAAAGCTCGAAAGCTCTAAAAGAGTGATGCACTTTTCCCAATTCCCAGCATTCCTTTTTGGGGGGGAAACTTGGCTTTTTGGGTATAGCGAATTTGCAACGCGCCTTTGTCTATAAGCGAGCTCCACCTAGCAGTGCTGAAGGGGCATTTTATTGTATTAACTAATTTGACATTGCATGGAAACAACCAGTACGTGAATAGGGAAATCATTGCCAATTGAACATGCACGTCTTTCATCTCATCCTCAGCAGATGTCACTCTCTGTTCAATAAAATACAGTTTCCTAAAAAGCAACTTTCTTCCATAGACTTTCCATTAACTCATCCTCTGCAAAACTGCATCATCTTCCCAAAATAATGTGCTGCGGTCACTTTAAGGGGTTTACCCTCTTAATCACCAGACCTAACCCGCATTCAAGGGGCAACTGGGTGGCAGTCCTCTCAAGATGAGAACGTATTTTAAACCCTGACCTTTTGAGGTAGAGAGTCACCTAATTTGCCACCCACCTAAAAGAAGGCAAAAAATAAAATGTAAAGAAAATAAAATCAAGGGTAGGTGACAGAGACAGTCAATAACCAATGTTACCGACTTACCATGTATATCCCTACTTTAAGTTCAATTTTAAAAAAACGTATGTGAAGAAATTGAATTTTCCCAACATATGGCGGTTAAAATATTGTAAGTGGAACTGTTCCCTCCAAACCGTACCACGTTGGCTTTTTCCAAGCCGAAGAAATTAAATAAAGCAAGAATTCCACTTCGTTTTCATATCAGGCGTTGGAGAATGGCAAACTGCCGCAATTTCAAGCTTGAGGAATTTCCATCCGCTCCAGGACACGAGTGGGCACTGGTGTGTTAAATATGCCTCCTGTGTACTGCCTGCAGAGTCCCCGGTCACTCACCTGCCCTTGTGCCGCCGCTGAGCGTGGAAATCCGGCAGTTATTCCCGCAGCAGCATCCCGGGCATGGTTCTGCGGTTCAGGGTAGGCAAGCGCTGGGCTTGCAGTACCGCTACTGCCCGTCTCCCTCCGCTGGCTTCTGCCTTCTGAAACCCGAGCCTGTTACTGCAGCAACCCCCGATAAACACTACGGAAGCCGGTGGGCGGACAGACTTGTTAAAAGCGAACGAGCTTTTTTTGTGTGTCCTGAGGGGCAACCTCTTTGTTCACAGCTGAGTGCAGGCGCGCAGTTGCAAACCCTGCTTCGGTGATCATGGTCTTTCTTTTTGATTACGAGGAACACAGCGGGGTATATGATGTCCATAGAAAGAGAAGAAGGTGGTTTTATTTCTGCAGAGTATTATTACGCCCTTTTGTATCGTCTCAGAGGAAATTGTCTTGTGATGTAAATGTTGTTTTATTAATGTAAATGTATGTTTTTCTTATGTAAATGTGTGTTTTAATTTCCCCTTATGCGCCAAAAACAAACAATCATGAATGGCAAGTATTCATGTCATCATCTGTGACAGCTTCGAGCTTTTTAGCACACAGACAGTTGGTTTCTGGGACTTGTATTTTTTTTTTTTTTACTTTGAAAGTTTAGTCTAAATAATCCCTTCATTCATATTGGGAATGTGTTGGCATCTAGTTCACACTCTCCCATTAGTGTGGCGTTGTCGCGCATATTAGGTAAACCGGGGATGACCTTGCAAACAGTTTTGAGGTTTCCATCACAGTAGCTATGGTGTTGGTAGGGTAGAGAATGTGCATTTCTTATGCAAATGTATCAATCATGATTGTTGTAATGGTTAGTGTAGCATATTGATGTTATGAGCATTAGGATCTTAATGGTTCTGGGTGGACTCTGAAGAGGAAATACATAATATGCAGGGAGGTGTTAGGGTGTGATTAATGGGGAGTATGAGGTAATGCACGAGTGTGAGTGTATGCTGGAGAATAAAGTAGTGCTTGATCCCAGCTCCCATGTGGCGTAATTCATCTGCGTGCTCCTGGGCTGGGGAAAACACTACAACTGGCGATGAGGAGTGAACAAGACTGCTCTTCCTGAGCGGTTGCAAAGATATGACAAACTACTCATGCGTGCCATGTGTGCCCAGAATCGATGCATAAGAGTCTGTGACTTATTTATGAAAGGTAACAACCTAGACAATTCAATGCTTAAAGCTCAAGGAACAGTGACAAAGGAGAAAGATTTACTAAATAAATCCAAAAGAAATCAGTGACTTAAACTTTTATTAACAAGGTAGATAAAAACTATTTAAAAAGTTGGTTCTCAAATGTTATCAGCCAACTACATAAATTAATCAAATTAGCAATACATGAAATCACAGTATAATTTAAAAAATCACAATTAAAATTGAAAAAATGAAAGGAGAAAGGAAGAGTAAAAGGAAAAGGATAGAAGTGGCAAAAAGGATTTTCTCGATCGCGTTTCGGCGACCAGCGCCTTCTTCTGGAGTAGCCACAGGTGATCTAATAACAGTGAATTATTAAAAGCGACATAAGTGACTTTGTTTTACAATGTTTTACATAGTTATAACATTTTTAACATTCTAAAATTTCCTTATATAGGATCACTGACTAGGATCAACTAAATCTCAGTAAACATCTCCATATGTCACTTAGTAGCCATGTAACATACGATTCCTGCAAGCAGATTCATCTTGATATATAAATACTCATTTAATTGCTCATTATGGTTTATTATAAAAACGAAAAAACCTGTGAAACCCATGGGATAGAAATTGGGATTGGAAGGGGCTCACTTGTGAAGCTAAATTCTAAATGGGTTCACCTTAACCTTAATTTCATATAAGGATCTATAGACACATCTATTAGCAAGAATTTATCTGGTATACTTACTGCCTTTGCAATTTTCTAAAGGTAGCGATTATGATTGATGAATACGGAAATAATGTATGTTAACTAAAAGAAGGAAAAATAACACAATATGCGGTATAGTAAATTCCATTCAATTAGAATGTATTTCATATTAATTTATAACAGATAAACTGAACAGATAGGAAGATTATTAAACAATTTACAAGTTTAGATATTTTTAGCCAGATTATTTTAGGTGAGCTTCAATCTGGCAAAAACAGTGCTTCGTATCTGGGAACCCTTTTTCCCCTGGAGGATCCTTTCTTCAAGTTAGAATCTATAGGTCCAAATAGATTTATATTATTTAATGTCACCACTTGATATAGTGTTTAATTGTTCGGGCATAACCTCCTTATTACACAGGTCAAACATTTAAGATTCGTTCAGTGTGGGTAATACGGTCAAAGTGCGATTGAAAATCGTCTAGTTGGCCTGTGCTTCCATTTTATTTATTTTATTTATTTGTTATCCAACAGTTTGGTTTAGGGAGAGAAGGTTATATTGATATTCATGAACCATTTTATAAGAAAAAGAATTTAAACTTCTATGATTCTATACCTTACTCAGGCTAAGCAACGCCTTGACCACAATTTTTTTTTTAAAACAGGTACTTCATAAATTAGCACCAGCTAGACGTATATATCTTGTAGAAAATGTCAAAGAGTCTCACAGATGCCATCATGTTTATCTTTTCTAGAATATTGTATCCCAGTATATCTTTTGCGACCAGGAGCTCCTCAGCTATCCATATTAATAGAAGGTAATCCCTTACCACCTTGTATTTTTTCGCCAACTTCTTAAAAACTGGGGCAATATTGCTTAGCCTGAGTAAGGTATAGAATCATAGAAGTTTAAATTCTTTTTCTTATAAAATGGTTCATGAATATCAATATAACCTTCTCTCCCTAAACCAAACTGTTGGATAACAAATAAATAAAATAAATAAAATAGAAGCACAGGCCAACTAGACGATTTTTAATCGCACTTTGACCGTATTACCCACACTGAACGAATCTTAAACGTTTGACCTGTGTAATAAGGAGGTTATGCCCGAACAATTGAACACTATATAAGTGGTGACATTAAATAATATAAATCTATTTGGACCTATAGATTCTAACTTGAAGAAAGGATCCTCCAGGGAAAAAGGGTTCCCAGATACGAAGCACTGTTTTCGCCAGATTGAAGCTCACCTAAAATAATCTGGCTAAAAATATCTAAACTTGTAAGTTGTTTAATAATCTTCCTATCTGTTCAGTTTATCTGTTATAAATTAATATGAAATACATTCTAATTGAATGGAATTTACTATACCGCATATTGTGTTATTTTTTCTTCTTTTAGTTAACATACATTATTTCCGTATTCATCAATCATAATTGCTACCTTTGGAAAATTGCAAAGGCAGTAAGTATACCAGATAAATTCTTGCTAATAGAAGTGTCTATAGATCCTTATATGAAATTTAGGTTAAGGTGAACCCACTTAGAATTTAGCTTCACAAGTGAGCCCCTTCAAATCCCAATTTCTATCCAATGGGTTTCACAGGTTTTTTCGTTTTTATAATAAACCATATGAGCAATGAAATGAGTATTTATATGTCAAGATGAATCTGCTTGCAGGAATCGTATGTTACATGGCTACTAAGTGACATATGGAGATGTTTACTGAGATTTAGTTGATCCTAGTCAGTGATCCTATATAAGGAAATTTTAGAATGTTAAAAATGTTATAACTATGTAAAACATTGTAAAACAAAGTCACTTATGTCGTTTTTAATAATTCTCTGTTATTAGATCACCTGTGGCTACTCCAGAAGAAGGCGCTGGTCGCCGAAACGCGCGTCGAGAAAATCCTTTTTGCCACTTCTATCCTTTTCCTTTTACTCTTCCTTTCTCCTTTCATTTTTTCAATTTTAATTGTGATTTTTTTAATTATACTGTGATTTCATGTATTGCTGATTTGATTAACTTATGTAGTTGGCTGATAACATTTGAGAACCAACTTTTTAAATAGTTTTTATCTACCTTGTTAATAAAAATTTAAACCACTGATTTCTTTTGGATTTATTTAGTAAATCTTTCTCCTTTGTCACTGTTCCATGAGCTTTAAGCATTGAATTGCCTAGGTTGTTACCTTTCATAAATTGCTTTTCCCTGACCTAGGAATTACTACATCCATATATTCAGGGGGTCCTTGTTACCTATAAATATAAGAGTCTGTGACTGACACATGTGGGGTCGAAGCCCTGCTCCAGCACATACACATCTACGGAAGAAATCAAAGGCATCATCAAGAATCAAAGCATATTCAAAACGCCTACCAAACCCGCTGACGAGGGGGTCGATAGAGACGCTGCGCCACACCACAAATACAGAGGAACTAATCGGATGAAGCCAGAAATCACAAGTACAAGGTGCGGGAAACAGAAAAGCTACTCACATCAAGGGCGATTGAAGCATTCTGCAACCCAGGTTCAAGCACAAGGCTAGTGCCTGCAGAAGTTGTTGAAGCCGTCTTGCATGGCAAAAGCCATCTGAACAGCATGTGCTTTCAATAGTGGCTGAAGGGAGCGGGAAATACACTGCAGCCATGTTTCTGAAGCCACCGCCGCCTTTCAACACCTCTAAGAAACAGAATATTGGTGCCAGGTGGGCTGTGTGGATCAAAACCTTTGATGACTTCGTAGATACGCTAGAGGACGAAGACGAGAAGAAGATCCTGAAATATTTGAAAAACCTTGCAGGTGATGGAGTGAAAGAAGTGCTAAAGAAAATCTCACAGACTGATGTAAAATTGTATCAAAAGGTAAAAGAAGCATTGGAGGCCATGTTCAAGCCAATACCGAATGTCGACTATGAAAGGTATATCTTCAGCCATGCACGACAACAGGTTGGTGAAACAATGGACGAGTTTGTTGAAAGACTTGATGCACTCATTAAACATTGCAAGTTCTGTGAATTCACCAACAAAGAAGCCATGTGCCTCAGAGTAATTGATGTCGGCCTTTCAGATTCGTTTAGAAGGCGCATGCTGAGAAAAATACACCGTCTAGAGAAAATGCTGATGCTGCGGCGGTAGAAAAATGAGCCAACTAACAACCTGCTGACATGGTAGCTGGAACAGCACATAATGAATCGCCATTGACTGTGAAAAGAAATCACAAGCCTAGACAAGATACCCGTAAGGTGAAGTCTTCAAGGGAAACAAAGTTATGCTTCAGATGTGGATTCTCATTTCCCCATGAAGGTAAATAACCAGCCATAGGGAAAGTTTACAAAGGTTGTAGGAAAGAGAACATTTTACAACTGTGTGCCAAGCTAAAGAAAAATCGAGTGTGTCACGATGGCAAAAAAAGATGGACACAAGAACGTTTCAGAAGCATTCTCACCACGCCCCTAAAACCAAAAGGCAACATCAGCTACTACAAGTATAAAACAGGCAAAATCAATTGTCGTCAAACGTGTACAAAGGCTCTTCGATGTCACTAACGATTACTGGCAAAGAAGATGGATGTGCACTGATGATATCTACCAAAGGACAGCGTGCACATGTGGGGTTATCTGCCTGTAAAGATAATCATAGTTCAAAGAAAGCTCACCAAATAAAGTGACAAACTGCATTTGGACACTGTCCCAAAATCACATTGAAAGTGAATGATCACCTAATAACTTTCATCATAAACAGAGGTGCGTTAATTATTATCATGCCAAAGAAAAGGTTTACGAGCTTATCCCCTGTGCCTAGCCTCTCTCCATCAGGCACAAAGGTTTATACATGGACCGCTTGCAAGCTATTGCATAGCCAAGGGTCGTTCACAGCAATAATGTGACACAAAAAGACATTGTGCAATTCCCCATTTATGTTCTACAAGGTACTTCATCGAGTGCCTGCTTGCACAGTTTTGCCAATGCTGCTGACATGGGGTTGATATCCCTCCACTAAAACCTCTGTGCTCAGCCTGAGATCACAAGCCGATTCATTGTTCCATGGCCGGGGAAAACTTAGGACAATGAAAATACAGCTTCATATCAATGCAGACATTCGTCCTAATGCTAATAGGCACCATAAAGTTGTTTTTCATCTACAAGAAGTTGTAGAGAAAGAGCTGGAAGCACTCTTAAAACATGACATAATTGAACGCTCCACGGGCCCTAAACCATAGGTATCGGCCATATAAGTAGTAGCAAAAAAACAAGCATTTGCAATGCAATAGGTCTCGCATTATAAAAGTTTGAGCTATTGGCATTGCTAATAATAATGCAACACCAATAGCTCAAACATTCAGTAATGCCAGGGAATAGATGGAGGGAAATGAGAGGTTGGTGCATGGAGGAACAAGAAGTACACAGGGGAAGGAGAAAGGGGTGGGAGGGACATACAAGAGAATGTCAGGATGAGAGAATGAGACGCGCACATGGTTAGGTGAGGGGAATAGAGAGGTAGAACAGACAGACACACGGAAGGGAGCCAAAAGGAATAGACAGAGAGCTAAGGTTGTAAAGTAGTTCCTAGTGCAGTCTAAAGCAAACCTCGTTATTGAGATCGAAGGATACAACCAAACAGCCAAAAACATTATTTGAAAGATGAAGGCTCTTGTCTTGAGCCAACGTGATTGGAAAACTATCAGCCAATGGTTGAAGGCTGCTTGCCGAAGGAAGCCAATGGTTTTAAGGTATGTACCCAAAATCCATTCAAGCAATCCATGTAAGCAATGGGTCTGTCTGACAGCTCTGCCGTCCAAACTCAGACCAAACAAATTACTATTTTAGTACCCCGATTCTGGAAAAGGATCCATACCAGCCAGATGAACTACAACAGCAGGAAGCATAGATCAGAATACATCCCATGAATCTGTGCTTGACCCCAAGTTCACCCTTACAAATCCCAGCGGTCCACTCAGCAATGCAATCAATTCAACCTCCAAAGGTTGTGAGGGTGGCTAAAAATCAGTGCTTAATTTGAGCCGGTGGTTGCCAGTCGGGGCGGGGACGGCATCAGCACTTATTTTTCTCCAACTGGCATTTACTGCAAAGAAAAGACACATACGGGGAAGAGAATGAAGACAAAGACGGAAAAGCGTCCCCAAAGGAGAAAGCTGCAAGAGTGAACTGAAGGGGCAGGGACTGGCTCTTAATGGAATAAAGAGGTAAGCGATGGTGTTAGGATTACGCTGCCTCGGCATTCTGTGCTTGCACACTTAATTGCAACAGCTGAATGTTTCAGGGGATAGCTTTCGGCACCTGCACTTTTCTATTTACAAATTAAGCCCTGGTAACAAACATCTGTTTTAGTTCCATAATATTCTTTAGGTTCAATTAAATGATACACAAAGTAGCTCAGAACTCTCAATGAGGTTTCATCCTAGTAGGCTTAAACCAATACCATAGAGCCAATCTTTCCACAAAGGGAAACATGGATACAATTAATTCTCCTAAAGAAAGCAGTTTTTTTTAAACTTTCCACCAAAAAAATTACACTTCTTCTCGAAGATCAATTCTCTGGGAAAACATCCCATTTGCTGGAATTCACCCTGAATTTTCACAGAAATTACGGAATGTAATATTTAAAAATCTTAGCAAATGAGACATTAAATATAGAAACATGTTACGCAACTTTTAATTATTTGGCTTGCCTTAGGCCACCTTGCAATTGTCTCTCTTCACTGTGAATGAAGCATTTAGTTCTTGCACATGTGCACTTTTGCGTAAAAAGTTGTCCACTTCAGCCCTTACACAAGTGCACACACACATGTACATCAACGATCCAGATTTAGCACCCTGAAACTTACCTAAAAGGAACAGCGCTACGTCCCTCTCCATGAAGCGCATTGTTGCAGTATGGGGACTGGGGCACGGGGCTTCCTCCTGCTTCGGTGCAGATCGAGCATTCATTGTTGATCGCGGGTGAACCCAAGAGGCAACCGCTTCACCTAGTGGCCGGGGCGGGGCGGCCCACACACGGAACCAAGTGCACCGGGAGACTTTACAAGTCGCATACAGCGCCTTTCTAATATTGCAGCACCGTTTGGGGGTTATCCGCTCCATGGTTGCGAGTGAAGTTTCCCGGCTACTAAGAACGGTCTCATATGTTTTAAGAACGCCACTTACGTCTCAACGCCACTGCAACGTCTATCCCAGGAGTCTCTATCGAAGTTATAAGCCCGGATGCTGTACTCACACCGGTGTTTATCTTAGCGTTTATTCACTTCACTGATTTGCGAGCAATGGTCACGGGCCCTGCCGGGTCGGAAATATCACCGGTGGAGCGACCTGTGAGTGGTCTATGCTACTATAGTAAGCCCTGAGGAGTCGCGAACACTCTGTTCCGAACGTGACGAAACACGTGTCGGCTGGCTATGGAACAATTAAAATCTTGAAACCCATGGACCTAGTGCCAAGGAATTTGCTTTTCATTGCTGTCTTTGTTTCAACATAAAATCTTTTGCATTGGATCATGTACTTTCACGAATGTTGATGATAATTATAAGTGTGTGCATAGGCAAAATTTGTGTATACGTTTGGTGTGTTCGAAACACACTGTTGAGCGGTCAGAGGGTTTTCCCGCTCGCTAGTTGCACCACAAGGAAATAGGTTGAATTGGATATTGTGTTGCGTACATTATAGGCAGAGCACCTTTTTCTTTTTCTCTGAAAACGAATTAACCCTGTGTTGCTGAGTTTACCCATGTGCACTGGTGCCAGGCACGTCTGGCGAGAGTTTCCAGCCTTCGGTACGATCCCAGGAGATCAAAGTTGTGGAAACGATTTTAAAGAATACATATGAAAATCAACAAGCGCTGCAAGCGCGGGATGTGAAAGCAACAATACTTTTCCCTTTGACTCACCAGCTCCCTGCAGCTGGTATTCCCCTCTTTTCTTGGGCGGCAGGCAACAGATTCCTAAAGTCTTAAAGAGACTTTGCTCTGGTCAAACCCTGCTTACTGGGAGTCATTATCAAGAACCCAAACAGCTACCACGACACGTCAGAGCTTCAGTGTTTCGAGCTGGAGGAGGTGAGCAGGAATCTTATTGCCACCCAGCTCTTTATCTCTTAACTGTGGCCCCTAGAACCTGCCGCTGGACTAACACAGCCCTTGGATCTACTCCCAAGCAGATACTTTGATTTACTCAGGATCTGCGACCACTTGGATTTGCCACCCTGGAGACGTCCATTGACGGCGCTCCTTTCACCACATCACAATAGTCATCCCGGAAGACGCTTCCCCACTTCCTCACCACGAATCTACTTTTTCATGACCGTGTAGCCTCCAGCACCCTGAAAACCAGACAACCTTGTCCTGAAGACGATCCTAATTAATGAGGATCGAAACGCCGTCGACTTTACAGCACAATACTAGGCGCATCTTCTACTTTGGCTCAATACAAATCGCGAATTACCCTATTTACACTATTGTTCACTTTGCGCCGTTCACGCTGTTCACCTTGTCACTTGCGTCGCCACGTTCTTCACTTGTACATACTTGAGCACCAAGTGCAATCTGGTTGTCATATGATTTCTCTCATACAGTGCTGCTATAACTGTATAAACTCGACTCTTTATAATTTTTGTTGAAATATAAGATGAATAACAATCTAAACTTAATTGAATAGTAGTCTCCTTTATTTCTGCACTTGTAATGCTTGCTGCATACATGCTTAATTGTCTACAAAAATATTACCTGTTGGGATATTGTATGTTTTTCTACCCTAGAACCAGAGGCACGATCTTGACAGCTTGTAACACGACGATCAGTGGTTTGTCCCGCAGAACTCTTTCTTACATTTTGTTTGCGTGCACAGAGCCAGACTTTCCTTCTTTGAAGATAAAATCCAGATTTGCGCAAACCCCTCAGCCCCACAACACGCATGACATTTTGTGGATGCGCTCCCGATGGTGCTTGCATCAGTGATCATGTTAGAGTAGAACTGATCCGTATCCATGAAGTGCTGCTCATCAACATACATAGAAAGTGAAACGGAAAACAAAGAAGCCCGCGAGTGGTGTGGTGCGCGCGCGCCCCACAGCAAGACATGTGGTTTCAATTATTGCGCCTGTGTCTGGGCATGATAATTGAAACCACATGACGGCCGGTGCACGTAATAGACACCAATAGGCCAGGGGCGGAGCAATGCCCCCAGCTTTGGTCAATTGCATGCTGTCTTTTATAAAAAGAAGAACACAAAGGCCAATAGCCTGGCCCAAAAGGAAAAGCACACGCATGAGCGTGTGCGATTCCTAGACCCGTTTTCAAACCCCCCCCTACAAAAAGTCTCTCGCTGCGCGTGCAGGGCTCCGCGCTGCACCGCTAGGCGCAAGACCTGAAAATTGTGGAGCAATGCGCATTTGCGTTGAAATGCTCCAGGCGCACAAAGCCATTGAGAGGGAGAAACACCCTGGTCCGCACATAGCGGACATGATCATGCAATTTAATGGCACTTAAGTGTTTTTCAGTCTTTTTTTTTAAAGTATTATTTATTGAAAGAACAACAAAATATTCAGCAGGTACATCTCAAGAACTCTCCATTGATTACAATAAGTGACATTTACAATGAATGAGGATACAGAGTTTGCCCCATTGTACTCCTTCTTCATGGCCCCTGTGGTACTTTCTTCCCCTTGCATTAGGTATCTCTCGAGTACCTCAACTGGATCTGAATCTGGTGTAGTGGACCTCTTGCCTACACACCACTGTATGTGAATTATATTACATCTGTGACCTCCTCCATCTCTAGATTGTAATAGCTCAGCCATGGCTGCCAGAATTTCTGGAACTTTCTCGGGCATCCTCTTGCTTTGTATATCGTTTTTCGGCACCCATATACATATCCATACCAGTCCGCCACTCTTTCATGGTGGGGAGTTCTGCTCTCCCCCAGTATCTGGCTATATCGCGCTTCGCATCTACAAGGCCTAAGTTACTTAGTAAAAGCTTGTATCTAGGGATGTCAACATCTGTGTGGATCCCTAAAAGAACATATTTAGGATCCATCAGGATTTGTGTTTGTAGTATGTTATTCAGTTCTTGTACTATCCATGTCCAGTTTCTATGTATTAGTTGGCATTCCCATAGAGTGTGTATGAAAGATCCACGCTCTGTTCTGCACCTCAGGCAATCAGGCATCTCTGCTCTGCCCATCGCATGTAATTTTGCCCCCTACGCAATACACCCTATGCAATATTTTAAACTGTACCAGTCTTAGCCTGAGCCTGATCGCCACTTCTCTAGGGTGCATTAACACCGTCTCCCAGTCTATGTCCTCCAAGGTACCTACTAGACCCTCCCATTTGCCTCTAAATGTTAATAAATGATCAGGCATATTATTTATTAGGGTTTTATAAGTCCAGGAGACTGCTTTCTCTGATATCTCTTCCTGTAGCAGCCGGCCTTCTAATGGAGCATATTCAGTGAGGTCAGCAATGTCGGGT
The DNA here is from genome assembly GCF_964263255.1 of Lissotriton vulgaris. Classification (NCBI taxonomy): domain Eukaryota; kingdom Metazoa; phylum Chordata; class Amphibia; order Caudata; family Salamandridae; genus Lissotriton; species Lissotriton vulgaris. The sequence continues at coordinate 1,623,287,971 of NC_141695.1, forward strand.
TTTTGCGCTTGCCAGGCATGTTGGAGTTGAATATATTTATAATGCTGCTTATCCGTCAAGCTATTCTCTATTTGCAGATCTGCAAATGTTATCAGGTTGCCCTGCCGTATTATATCCCCCAAAACAGTAATCCAGATAGTGTCCCATCCTTTAAACCCCTGTAGTTTTGCAAGTTCAGGCAGTCGTTTACCCTCCTGTAGGGGTGTAGACTTGGTTAGTCTTTTTCCCAATTCATCATACGCTCTGCATCCCTCCATGCCTCAATCACCCTCTGTGTTGCAGGCAGCAGGCTCCTCGCTCTGTGGCCCCTCATATATGTAATGTAGGTGGGAGTGTTTTTGGAATTGGAGTCTCTCCAGAGCATATGTAGGATGATCCCTGGGGGCATGAACCCATTCATTGAAGACTATAAGGTGTGCCGCTCTATAGTATGCCCGGATATCCGCCACCACAATTCCCCCATTATATTGGCTGCGTTGTAGTGTTTGTAGCGCTACTCGTGGGTGACCGCCATCCCATAGTAATGTCCGCAGTTCAGTGTTTATCACTCTGAAAGTTACCTCCGGTATGTTATAGTAGTTATAGTATGTATTTTGAAGGATATATAATAGCTTGGGTAACGTGATCATTTGAAACATGGCGGCTCTTCCAAGTAATGTCACGGGCAGACTTCGCCACCTAACCACTTCGTCTCTGAAGTCTACTAAGATGCGCTGGATGTTATATGTGAGGCAGTCTGTCACGTTTGTAGAGATAAAGAGTCCTAGATATGTAAAGCCCTCTTCAGCGATGGGAAGACGCACTGGCAAAGATCGCATGTCGATGTGACCCCAATAGGGTATATGGTTGACTTACCCCAGTTAATCTTGTACCCCGCTTGCCTGCCATATTCTTTAACTCGAGAGTGACTTGTCAGGGACGGATATATATATAATAGGATGTCGTCTCCGTAAAGCGAGATTCGTTCATCCATCAGCTGTACCTTAGAATCCTGGAACCCTTTTAAATCTGTGTGTGTTCTGATCAAGCATGCTAGTGATTTCAGCACAAGCGCAAAAAGCAAGGGGGACAGCGGGCAACCCTGCCTGGTTCCTCGCCGGATGGGAAACTCAGCTGATTTAACTCCAATGACCATACCTCTAGCCCTGGGATTTGTGTATAATATATCGATCTATGTCCGGAAGATGCGCCCGAAGCCTAATTTGACAAGGACCAGTCTCATAAAAGGCCAGTGGACCACATCAAATGCCTGTTTGGCGTCGAGTGACAGAAGTATTTGGGGGACCTCTCTCTCTCTTTTGCCGTGTCCAGCAAGTTTGCCAGATTACGAAGGTTGAGGCGTGTGGCTCGCTTCGGCATAAAGCACGACTGGTCTCTATGTCCTAACGATGTGATGACTGTCAGTAATCGTGTGGCCAGTATGGAAGCTATTTACAACAAGGGGTGGTGAGGGACAGAGTCTCTGAATTAAGCAAAGAGCTCTCACCCAGTCAAGAGATCAGGGCTAGATCCAACACCGTTTTTTAGCTCACTGCACCATCCCAGTTTCAGAACCTGGCTGTATGCAAATTAGTCTGTTCCTGTCCCAGTGCATGATGGGAACAGGGCAAACCAAACTACAAAAGCCAATTCTTACACTGGGAAGGAAACAAGCTCCCGGGGACCGGTTTCTGGCATTACAGCCGTCTTCGGCCCGGTTTGCTTGAATCCTGATGGTGCAATGAGCAAGGGTCTCACATCTGAGAATACCCTTCCACGCTTAGGGTGGACAAAAATATTTACAACAAGGGGTGGTGAGGGACAGAGTCTCTGAATTAAGCAGAGAGCTCTCACCCAGTCAAGAGATCAGGGCTAGATCCAACACCGTTTTTTAGCTCACTGCACCATCCCAGTTTCAGAACCTGGCTGTATGCAAATTAGTCTGTTCCTGTCCCAGTGCATGATGGGAACAGGGCAAACCAAACTACAAAAGCCAATTCTTACACTGGGAAGGAAACAAGCTCCCGGGGACCGGTTTCTGGCATTACAGCCGTCTTCGGCCCGGTTTGCTTGAATCCTGATGGTGCAATGAGCAAGGGTCTCACATCTGAGAATACCCTTCCACGCTTAGGGTGGACAAAAATATTTACAACAAGGGGTGGTGAGGGACAGAGTCTCTGAATTAAGCAGAGAGCTCTCACCCAGTCAAGAGATCAGGGCTAGATCCAACACCGTTTTTTAGCTCACTGCACCATCCCAGTTTCAGAACCTGGCTGTATGCAAATTAGTCTGTTCCTGTCCCAGTGCATGATGGGAACAGGGCAAACCAAACTACAAAAGCCAATTCTTACACTGGGAAGGAAACAAGCTCCCGGGGACCGGTTTCTGGCATTACAGCCGTCTTCGGCCCGGTTTGCTTGAATCCTGATGGTGCAATGAGCAAGGGTCTCACATCTGAGAATACCCTTCCACGCTTAGGGTGGACAAAAATATTTACAACAAGGGGTGGTGAGGGACAGAGTCTCTGAATTAAGCAGAGAGCTCTCACCCAGTCAAGAGATCAGGGCTAGATCCAACACCGTTTTTTAGCTCACTGCACCATCCCAGTTTCAGAACCTGGCTGTATGCAAATTAGTCTGTTCCTGTCCCAGTGCATGATGGGAACAGGGCAAACCAAACTACAAAAGCCAATTCTTACACTGGGAAGGAAACAAGCTCCCGGGGACCGGTTTCTGGCATTACAGCCGTCTTCGGCCCGGTTTGCTTGAATCCTGATGGTGCAATGAGCAAGGGTCTCACATCTGAGAATACCCTTCCACGCTTAGGGTGGACAAAAATATTTACAACAAGGGGTGGTGAGGGACAGAGTCTCTGAATTAAGCAGAAAGCTCTCACCCAGTCAAGAGATCAGGGCTAGATCCAACACCGTTTTTTAGCTCACTGCACCATCCCAGTTTCAGAACCTGGCTGTATGCAAATTAGTCTGTTCCTGTCCCAGTGCATGATGGGAACAGGGCAAACCAAACTACAAAAGCCAATTCTTACACTGGGAAGGAAACAAGCTCCCGGGGACCGGTTTCTGGCATTACAGCCGTCTTCGGCCCGGTTTGCTTGAATCCTGATGGTGCAATGAGCAAGGGTCTCACATCTGAGAATACCCTTCCACGCTTAGGGTGGACAAAAATATTTACAACAAGGGGTGGTGAGGGACAGAGTCTCTGAATTAAGCAGAAAGCTCTCACCCAGTCAAGAGATCAGGGCTAGATCCAACACCGTTTTTTAGCTCACTGCACCATCCCAGTTTCAGAACCTGGCTGTATGCAAATTAGTCTGTTCCTGTCCCAGTGCATGATGGGAACAGGGCAAACCAAACTACAAAAGCCAATTCTTACACTGGGAAGGAAACAAGCTCCCGGGGACCGGTTTCTGGCATTACAGCCGTCTTCGGCCCGGTTTGCTTGAATCCTGATGGTGCAATGAGCAAGGGTCTCACATCTGAGAATACCCTTCCACGCTTAGGGTGGACAAAAATATTTACAACAAGGGGTGGTGAGGGACAGAGTCTCTGAATTAAGCAGAAAGCTCTCACCCAGTCAAGAGATCAGGGCTAGATCCAACACCGTTTTTTAGCTCACTGCACCATCCCAGTTTCAGAACCTGGCTGTATGCAAATTAGTCTGTTCCTGTCCCAGTGCATGATGGGAACAGGGCAAACCAAACTACAAAAGCCAATTCTTACACTGGGAAGGAAACAAGCTCCCGGGGACCGGTTTCTGGCATTACAGCCGTCTTCGGCCCGGTTTGGCGTGTGGCAGGGTATACTCAGACATGAGTCCCTTTCTCACTGCTCCATCAGGATTCAAGCAAGCCGGGCCGAAGACGGCTGAAATGCCAGAAACCGGTCCCCGGTAGCTTGTCTCCTTTCTGGTGAAGAATTGGCTTGGTAGTTTAGTCTGCCCTGTTCCCATGATGCACTGGGCCAGGGACAGACTGATTTGCATATAGCCAGGTTCTGAGCTGGGATGGGGCAGTGAGATAAATAACGGTGATGGATCAAGCCCTGATCTTTGGACTGGGTAAGAGTGGTCTGCTTAATTCAGACACTCTGTTCATCACCACCCCCCTTTTCTGAATCGTTTTTGGCCACTATAGGTGTGGCAGGGTATACTCAGACATGAGTCCCTTTCTCACTGCTCCATCAGGATTCAAGCAAGCCGGGCCGAAGACGGCTGAAATGCCAGAAACCGGTCCCCGGTAGCTTGTCTCCTTTCTGGTGAAGAATTGGCTTGGTAGTTTAGTCTGCCCTGTTCCCATGATGCACTGGGCCAGGGACAGACTGATTTGCATATAGCCAGGTTCTGAGCTGGGATGGGGCAGTGAGATAAATAACGGTGATGGATCAAGCCCTGATCTTTGGACTGGGTAAGAGTGGTCTGCTTAATTCAGACACTCTGTTCATCACCACCCCCCTTTTCTGAATCGTTTTTGGCCACTACAGGTGTGGCAGGGTATACTCAGACATGAGTCCCTTTCTCACTGCTCCATCAGGATTCAAGCAAGCCGGGCCGAAGACGGCTGAAATGCCAGAAACCGGTCCCCGGTAGCTTGTCTCCTTTCTGGTGAAGAATTGGCTTGGTAGTTTAGTCTGCCCTGTTCCCATGATGCACTGGGCCAGGGACAGACTGATTTGCATATAGCCAGGTTCTGAGCTGGGATGGGGCAGTGAGATAAATAACGGTGATGGATCAAGCCCTGATCTTTGGACTGGGTAAGAGTGGTCTGCTTAATTCAGACACTCTGTTCATCACCACCCCCCTTTTCTGAATCAGTATGGAAGCTAGCACCTTGGTTTCAACATTTAGGAGCGAGATAGGGCTGTTAGAGCCATATTTTTCTGGGGGCTTGCCTTGTTTTGGTATGACCACTGCTGTGGCCTGACAGATGCCTGGGGGTAGTACTCCTTCATTTTTTGCAGCTACAAATATGTTTAGTAATCGTGGACCTAAAATGTTATTGTTTTGTTTAAAGAATTCCTCCGGTAGCCCATTGGGGTCCAGAGTTTTCCCTGATTTTTGTTTAGCAATGGCAGCATGAACCTCTTCTATAGTGAGCTCAACTTCTAGGGCCGCTGCATCCTCATTTTGCAAGATGGGCATATCTATTGTTCCAAGATAGACATCTATGCTATTCTCATCTGTTGTCGGCCGGGCCTCATATAGGTTAGTGTAGTAACGTGCAAATGCTGCGGCAATTGCGGGTGCTGTTGTATGTCGTGCCCCCGCATCCTCTATCTGATTTACCCAATTTGCTTCCCTTTTCTTCTGGCTTAACCAGGCTAGGAGTCTCCCTGCTCTATCCCAACTCGTATAATCTGTGCTGGGTGGTCTGAATTTGCACGTGGACTTCTCCTTCTACCAAAGCCCGAAGTTCCCTACGTGTGACCTCTAACTGTCTAAGCATCGCTGCCTCGTTGTCTGGGGTTATTTTCCTTTCTTATTCCAGCAATTTACCCTCTAAGTTCCCTATTTGTAACGTTTCCTCTCCATGTTTCTGTGCTATTACATCCTGCAATCTACCTCTGAGGACTGCCTTGTAGGCCTCCCAAAGGGTGGCCTCCAAGGATACAGAGCCTTTATTATCTTGGAAAAATAATTCAGTCTCAATGGCGATTGTATCTGTTACTGTTTCACCGTACGGCTCCCACGCGTTCAGCCTCCAGAGAGAGTTTAATCTGTGTTCCCTACCCCCGGCCCTTAACTTCAACGGTGAGTGATCTGAGATACCCTTGCAAGGTATTCTGCTTAAGTGTTTTTCAGTCTTGACCTGAATAAAGGATAGCATCAACTCGAGCTGGACGAGAACTGCAGGTACATTACTACCTTTTCAACTCATGTTGGTTTTTTCATATATAAGAGACTGAATTTTGGAGTATCTTAGGCTACTGAGATATTTCTGGATGTTATTCGACGAGTAATCCAACCTGTAACATATACTTTCATTTACAGTGATGACATACTGGTCTTTGGGAGAACACAGGAAGAACATGACAAAGCTCTTGCACATGTGTGCCAGTTATTCGCTGATGCAGATCTCACTCTGAAAGCTGCAAAGTGTATGTTAACACAAAACCAAACAAGATTTTTGGGCTCATATTCTCTGATGGTGGAATGACTCCAGACGCAGACATGGTGAAAGCACTGTCACCCACTTGCCTCCCCCCCCCCCCTCCAATGATGTTACCAAGCTGCAATCTTTTCTAGGCATGACCAGTTATTGATCAAGATACATTCACAACTTTGCTACAGTCAGTGCCTAATTGAGCGTCTTGACAAAGCAAAATGTATAATTTCCGTGGTCTCCGGAATGCAACCAGAGTTTCAAAGACAGAAAACATGCTATTGAGAATTCTACTGAAATGGCCTACTTTGACCCCTAGTTGCATACCGAAATAACTTCTGATGCAAGCCCAGTAGGGCTAGGGGCAATCCTTGCTCAACATAATGGCCATCCAAATTCTCAGAGACCCATCGTGGCCTATACCAGTCGAAGTCTGTTTGTAACAGAATGAGCCAGAGCAGGAGAGTCTGGCTGTGGTGTGGACTTGCAAACATTTTCATTGATTCGTCTATGAAAAAACGATTCACCGTCATCACATATTACCATGCGTTACTTACAATTTTTGGAAACCCAAAGTCTGATGCCCCCTCGCATCAAGAGGTGTGGGTTAAGACTGCAGGTGTACAACTATGAGATCTTGCATAAAGCGGGAAAGAATCAAAACCCAGCAGATTACTTTTCACAAGTGCCACTATCTCATCATAGTTCAACCTCAAGGACAGCTGAAGCATATCTCGCATTTATTGTGAGATCCAGTACACCAGCGGCTGTGTCTGTGGAACTAATTATTGCTGCCACCAATATAGATAAAGACATGACCATAATAAAATAACTAATTACCACGCAATCATGGAGAAGAGGTACTCAGCCCTTTACAGATGATGTTGAATTCCAAAAGTTCAAAAATGTACAGGATGAGTTAGCAGTGACCCAAAAAGGCGTAATACTGCGAGGCTTGAGAATCGACATGCCTAGAAGCCTAAGTCAGCAGGTTATTGAGCTGCCCTATAAAAGACATCATGGTATAGTAGCCCCCAAAAGAGCCTTATCAGATCAGGTGTGGTTCCCTCTGCTAGATAAGTAAGCCGAGAAGGAGCTGAAGGTATGCCACATTTGTAATTGTTTGTCCTCCAAGGTGATGCAGCACCCGGTGACAATTTCTGACTTTCCTGCCCATGCTTTGGAGAGGGTTGCAGTTTACTTTTTTGGGCCTTTTTTAATGGATTCCATCTCATAGTAGTCCTAGACGAATAGTTCCATTTTCCCCTGGTGGAAGACCTATCTTCGACAAACCATGACCAAGTCATAGAACGGATTGATGACATCTTTGCAACATGGGGTTTCCTAGAAATATTCAAATGTAATATTGACCCACCCTTTAACAGCAGAGTTCAAAGAATTTCTTGTACGACTCAACGCCAAATACCAAAAGAGTACACCCAAGCCAATGGTGTACTTGAACGATTCATGGGCACCCTCAAGAGGGTCTTTCAGTGACCATACATGGAGGGAATTGATCTGAATCAAGCCATGTGCCAGACCCTCAGGGTCTATCAATCAACTCCTCACTTCACAAATGGTGAGAGTTCAGCCACCTTCTATTTGGGAGAGCCATCAGAACAAACCTACCTCAATAGACCCTGGATCGATCAGTGAATACTGACAAGGTTCGAGACACCGATGTGACTTGGAATAGGAAAATGAAAACGCATTCAGATCAGTGCAGTCATGCCCAGTAGGTAGTCTTTGACAACGGAGCCCGGGTACTGGTTAAGCAGAGACAAAGACAGTCAATCGGCACTCTTTTTGCCACAGATTTTTCATAGGTTGTGGTGTACAAGGGACATATGGTGAGAGCACATTGGCCTAGACGATTCATTACCCAGGACAAATCACATTTTAAATGCCCACGGCAACTCTTGTTGAGTCCTGAAACCATGTGTGAGGTGACCCCACCAGCAGGTCTGGCTCAAGCACCTCAGCGTATGTCCCGTTGCCCGAGCTGGGTGGACCTCGATCATCTCGTATCACTTGAGCCGGCAGACAAGTGCGAGCGCCTTGCCGACTAACCAAGAAAATGTGATTTTAGTGATGTCTGCCACTTTTTATTTAACAAAGCAGGAGATGTAGAATATTGATGTTATAAGCACTAGGACTGTTGTGGTTCTGGGTGGACTCTCAAGAGGAAATACATAATGTGCTGGAAGGTGTTAGGGTGCGGTTAATGGGAAGTATGAAGTAATGCGCAGTGTGTGAGTATATGCTGAAGAATAAAGTAGTGCTTGATCACAGCTCCCATGTGGCGTTATTTATCTGCTTGCTGCTGGGCTGGGGAAGACGTTGCAGTTAGAACTATTGGGTGGTCAGGAATACATGAGCTGTACTGGATTTTGTTCAGCATTCTGTTTCATGTGTTCTGTTGGATTTATGTGTTGTTTCCCTTGCATTTGACTATGAAAAATATACCAATCAGAGCTCTTTGTTCATTATACTAAGGTAAATTGGGGCTAATAATAATCTGACAGAAACTGGTTATCCATACTCTTAGTCCCCGCAAGCAACAGGACTAATTCTGTAGAATGGTGGCCCGGGCGATTAGGGCTAAGCCAGTCTCCCACCAGGCATTCGTGCAGGTGGCACTTTCCGGAGACATTCTGGCCCACACTGGTGGCTGGGCAAGGTGGGCTAGGTTTTAGGGGGAATTTTAGATTTGTTTGAGTGTTGGACAGGCTCAATGTCCATTTTTGTTCTTAGGGACAGGCTAGGAAGATATTGGCAGCCAGTAAGGTTAATGATAAACCAGGGGGAGTATTTGTTGTTTCCCCCTTTATTTAGAGTAGGAAGATATTTATAGTTTCATTTCAACAGTTATTATGGCACGACATGGTAGAGTGGTTGAAGCGTTGGAAATTTTCCAGGAATAGGGTAGGGAGGATTAAATAAAACAGGGGATTTTAGGCCAAGTCGGGGTGGAGGTTAAGGTGCCCAAAAATATTGCATCTCAGGAAGTAGCTGCCGCAGGGATTGTGTGCTCAGTGCCAAAAAGTAAATCCCTTAGTGGTATGAGTATAAAAGATGGTAGGCAGTTTGGATGTGTGAGAGTGATTGGGTCCCAAAGTCAGAATCCCATGTAGAAGCATCAGCTCCACTTGAAGGTGACTCAACTTTGGCGGGCAGACAGCAGCTTTTTGTAAGAGCGGCATGGAAGAGGGTGGTTTTCTGAGGGAGTGGTTTGTGGGAAAGGGTCAGGAGACCTCTCTTATGATTCTTCAGGAGGCCGTGGTGTTGCCTCCACACCACATGTGGGCTAAGGCGCTGTCAACGGCTTGTAGTGCGTGTCAGTGCTGACAGCACCCATGATGACAATGTCCATTACAGGAAAATAAACAGCAATCTTAGTATTAAATTTAGATGCCAAAGAAAGGATTAGCCAGCAAAAAAAGACATACCCTCCTTGCAGGATCACCACCTTGAAGTTGACAAGAAGCTCATATGTCTCTGTGGCCTGTAGAACTATGCTGGCTGGAGCTTAGTCTCCTTGCAGGCACCCAAGCTGGACAGGTCAAAGGGTAGAGACCAGACAAAGCGCATTCCACTGGTGCCCCAAGTTGGGTGTTGAAACAAGCAACAATGGTCCTTAATATATTTCAATAAACATAACCAAAATTGAAATATAGACAACAATCTGTACTATAGGAAAACACGTGTCCAGCCGGACACTGATTTAATCAATGTAGAAGTATACATAGAAGAAGGTGAACAATAATACAGTGTGATACAGTCCTGTATCCAGTACATGTAACACATAAGAAACAAAACAGGGGGTAGGAATTTGCAGGCAATTAGGTAAAGAAGGAGGCGCTAGTACCAAGTTAAGAATTGGTGTAGCTGACCTCATGTAGTATATACAATTGGGTAACACAATGGGAATTTTTGTGTCATTACATAGACTGTCGACGGCGTTTCGATCCTACATAAATTAAAGGATCATCATCAGGAATAACAATAAATTGCCTGAATATGCAAGCCTAATGGTGGCTTGGAAGCAGGTGTCTAGGGGTTGAAGACACGTGGACTCGGTGAGCATCCAGGGAGTGGTAATCCTTAATCTGGGTCCAGGAGGTGTAATTCAAATCACATCTGTATGTGATCTTGGTTCAATGAGGCTGGTCTTGGGTATTCGAGCAGATATGGCACCAGGCCGGTTCGGAAAGTATTCGAGTGGCGAGCGGATGCTCATGGAATTAATAATCGCGGGGCGGATCCCATCAATCACGGGATATAGCGCCTAGTAGCCTTGGTGTCCCATCAGTTCCCCCACATGTGCCATCGAGCCATGCAGGGTTTCAGGATGTACCATTCTGGACACAAGGCTGCTAGTCTGCTTATCGAAGGAATGTGCTTATTCCCCGCGTTCAGAGATTGAGGTCAACAGTAGTGGCTGTCAGGGTGTCATCTTGAACTGGTGCAGATGAAGAGATCGGAGAGGGTTCAAGTGGCCTGAAGGTGTGGCAGCTTTGATGAGGCATAGCGGTGCAGACGTGTACCAGCGATAGCAGAGCAGAGTCCTGAAAGAACCGAAGCGAGAGAGAGAGGGACCAGCTCAGTTGCTGAGGCCGGAATGTGTGAGACCATGCTGAGGCGTTCCTAGATAGTTTGCAATTTATAATCATCTATTCCTTTTTGCTTCCTGGGTTATGTTTAGGTTCCCACTTGCACCAATAATTTCCTACTATATTATTGCAATGCTTTCTTTGTCTTGTCACTCTATCATTATGTAATAAAGAGACCCCAATGATTATCAGTTGCACTTGAATGTTGTTTTCTATGACAGGATTAACCTTTCCTTTTAGCCAGGTGCTGACGTATAGAAGGATGGGCGATTCCCTTCTTACAGGTAACTGATGACGGGAGGATACGTTGATTTTGATAGGAAATAACTTCCAGTGGGAATAATTGGAACTAATAGTTTCTGCTTGGGAAGGTCAGGCCCCTATTCCATGTGTTAGGGAAATTGGCTCTCATCAGATACTCAAATGGTAGGTGTCCAAGAGATCGTCCGTGATCGGGCGTTAATGAGTTCGCTAATTGTGATTGGCGTTAATGAGATCATCAATAGTGATTGGTGTTAGTGAGATCACCAATTGTGCTTGGTGTTAATGAGATCGTCCGTGACCGGGCGTTAATGAGATCGTCGAGAGACGGTATAGCAATTGCAGAATCAGAAATGTGGTCAGCTCTATGAGGTAACTAAAGGATATAGTGTGGATTCCCCATTCCCAGGTAAGTAATTTAGATATAGTGCTTGTAGGTACTGGGAAGGGTGGTGGTACGTGGCGGCTGGGTGTGTTATAATCGATAAGCTGATAACTTGGTCTAAAAATCCGGTCGCTACATGGCCCCATCTATTCGCCAGTACAGAAACATTTATCAAACCAAAAATTTCACAACAATACAGATTTTAGACTCTGTCAACTGAGCTTCAAATGAAAATTGTCCCTGAAACAAAAATTACACAGTTGCTGCACTTGTGAAAGAACATCGTCATTGAGCTCCTCATGAAAAAAAAACACAAATGGAAGAAAGTCTGTGGGGCACAGGGGCTTGTTCGAATTGAGTTGTCAAACATTTTTCATTGAGTGCAGCATTCAGATGAAGGCTCCCAATAGCATCAAAATACACAGTATGAGCAGCTCCCTTATTGGGCACACATCCAGATGACAGAGAAGGCTGTCAGTTTACTGTGAAGTAAATATGCTTGCAGATAGTGCACACCAATCACCTGCCATCAAACCCTGCCAAGTCTAAATCGAATCATTTGCTGCCAATACTTGTTTTAGGCATGTTCTTAACATTTCAAACTGCGTAGCATTCAAATTAGAGATGACTCGTATAAAGTCTAAATCATAAGGCTTACTTCCCTTGAAGTCGCAGTTCTTGTCAAACTGTGCCAGATGAACAGAGTACAGCACCCTTGAGCTGGGGCTGTCCGATATAATGGACCCTGGTGGGGCTGCAAGGCATGCTGTTCGAGTTCCCTTTGATTCCTTTGTGGTTTCTTTTGTTTCTGTGATACCTCCTCTGACTCAGTCTTTGTTTGAATTTTGTCTTGGGATTTCTGGTCTTGTACATCTTGACGCTTTGACATCTCCAGGTAGCCTCGGACCAACTTAACACATGGGAATGATCCCATCCTCGTCGCCAAAATACATGTAGTGATGTAGTCCATGCTGTATGATGAGGCTAAAGTAGGTTTATTCAAGTAGATAAACAAGTAGCTTAGATCCTGTACAGCAGCCTCACCAGGAGCAGCCTGCTAGTTGCTCATCCCATCCACCAACTGTCACCACTCATACCCAGTCACTCAAGCATTCCACTCATGGCCCATATACACCAACATTGCACACAGAACATTCACACTGGTCGAGCTGCTAGGAACAAGATAACATAGTAAACAATAACATAACATGAGAATACTACAACGTGTCTCCCTAACCTTATAGAGTTCAGAAACCTGGATCTGCCTCAGAAATAAGTCTGTAAATTGGCTAGGATAGAACAGGTTTAACCGAACATCTGTTTCAGGACATAAAGATGGTCAGGCAAGTTAACTAGGTAGGCAATGTGCGAAAAACTCTGCCAGGAGATTGTGTCTTTTTGTCCTTTAAAACTTCAAGGTTGGTGGAGGTTGTTTTGAGCAGGACCAGGACTACACATGTAGCTGCAAATGGTGTCTCCCCTCTACCCCTAGGCTATTTATATCAAACTTATATGACACCTGATGCCAGCAAATTACAGAACCTGTGCACTTCGAGACCATTGATTAATTCAATTTATAATATACCAACATATAACAGGTTTCAGAACCTTTCAAATCTTGATGGGTTAGATTGACTCAAAGAGGGGCATTTGGGAGGCCTTGGTGGAAAACCAAAGATTGTAACACCAATCCTGGAAATAGGGCTGTTATTCAAGTACCCAGTGGAGTGAATACCCAGCTATCTGAAAACACCATGAAGCTAACCAACGGCACTAGTCCAGTTGCCTCGTTAACCAACCAAGCAGAGAGTCTCCCTGAAAGTTGCCCTGAATCCATCAGAGTTGTGTTCTGGAATGTGACAGGCCTCCTGAACAAAATAAATAATACAGAATGGCGAGAGTTCACTGAGGGTTTTGACTTTATCTGTCTTCAAGAGACCTAGATTATGGAGCCTCTACATATAAATGGGCACAGAACATTCCATGTCCCAGCCTCCCCTTCATCCCATGGTAGATCAAAAGGCAGGTTATGTATCTTTGTCGCCAATAATGTACAACCTGTCAGAATAATTAAAGTATTAGACACTCCTCATTATCAAGTAGTTGTTTGCGAAGGCACTGGCACAGCACAGTTACCAGTAAATAATAACTCTGCAACATGCGATATAATAGCAAATCTGCAATTTTTTGTTTTTTTTAAAACGTTTTTATTTGCTTTTTATTGTGCAACAACATAACAAGCATGTCATTATTAATCATCACATCCCACCCTTCATCCCCCCACCCTCCATCCTTCACCTTTAAAAACACTTCGCAGTCCACCGCTTCAACTAGTACAGTCATATCTCCTCCCAGACCCTCATCCATTACAGCATAATGTCCTCCATCACACTCCCTCATGTCCGAGACTGGATACCCGCTCACGCTCTCTAATTCAGAGACCTCCATCCAGTCCATGGTATCGGCGCCATTTGCCCCACACTCTACCAAACTTTTTAGGACATCCCCGTGCCTTATATGTGACTCTTTCGGCTGCCATATACAGGTCCATACCCCTCCTCCATTCCTCCAGCTGTGGCAGAGTGGCTACCCACCATCTCCTTGCCAAGTCTCTCTTGGCTACCATCAAAGCCAGGACCAGAAAGATCAGCAGTGGACGATTCAAGTCTACATCATTAGTCATACCTAATAAGACCAATTTGGGGTCTAACGGCAGAGTAACCTCCAGCACCTCCCCCAGCTCTCTCAGGACCTCCACCCAGTAGGTTATGAATTTCCAGGCAGGACCAAATAGTTGATAAAAATCCCCCCTGTCCCGGCCACATTGCAGGCAGTTCGGGTCACTAGCCCTTCCCATTTTATGTAGGCCCACTCTATCAAAGTAGGTCCTATGCAGGATATTATATTGGATAAGCCGTAGGCGGAACTTAATGGCTACCTCTCTCGGATGCATCAGTACCGTGTCCCAATCCACCGTATCCATTTCCCCTACATCCCGCTCCCAGTGTCTTTTAAGGTTGACTAGCCCATCCGGTATGTTATTCATCAGGGTTCTGTATGTCAGAGAGACTGCCCTACTCGGGATCTGTTCCTGTAGGAGGCGACCCTCCAGCGATGCATACTCTGGGAGCGTTCCCGTCAAAGTCCCCTCTGCCCGCAAGGCATGCCGCTACTGTGCATATTTAAGGTATTGTGTGTGCTGTAGCCCATATTCGACCCTCAATGCTTCTAATGACTTCAATTCCCCTCTTTTTATCACGTCCCCCAGTGTCGATATACCTATGTCGTCCCATCTCTGGAACCCCCGCAATTTACTTAGTTCCTTCAGCCAAGCGCACAGCCATATTGGTGTCTGCCTCATCAGTTTTTGGTCCCAGCCTATAATCCTAGTCGCCCGTTCCCAGATCCCCAGGGTAACTCTGGTGGCAGGAAGCAATCGGCCTTTCCCCTTGCCCCCATATAGGTAGTGCATGTATGTGCGTTTTGCCATGCCATGCCTCTCTAGTGCGTAAGTGGGGTGTGTGGCAGGGGTGTGTATCCAGTCATTAATAGCCAGCAGATGCTCTGCCCAGTAGTATGCTTCTATGTTGGGCAATGAGATTCCGCCATTGTATTGGTGTCTTTGTAGGGTCGTCAGTGCCACCCGGGGCTGTTTACCCAGCCACAGAAAGGCCCTCAGTTCCGCATTTATGTCCAGGAACACCCGACGCGGGAGTGGGAAGTACTGATTCTGGAAGGCGTACAGGAACTTTGGGAGCGTCATTATTTTAAACATAGCCACGCGGCCCAGAATCGTAAGGGGGAGCATCCTCCACCTGGCCGCATCCTCTGTAAAATTATTTAATATTCGCCTGATGTTCCTTTCGTAAGATAGGTTGCTGTCAAGTGTCACAAATATCCAGAGGTAAACAAACCCCTCACCCGTCGTCTGCAGCCTCCCCGGTAGATTTAACCACGCCTCCCGTACCTGGGGATCATATAGGATCGACTTGTGCCAATTTATCTGGTAGCCTGCACGAGCTCCATACCGATCTAGTTTCGAAAATAATGCTGCGATCGTGGTGGCAGGGTGTGTTACATACAGAATGACGTCGTCAGCATACAACGATTTTTTTCTCTGCGGTATCCGAATGCCCCAATCGAAACCCCCTAATGTCTCCATTCTGCCGGACTGCACATGCCAGCACTTCAATGGTAAGAGCGAAGAGCAGGGGAGACAGGGGGCACCCCTGCCTGGTCCCCCGTCGCACTGGGAAGTCCCGGGACAGCACCCCATTAACTTTAACTTTAACTCTTGCTCTGGGATCGGTATATAGCAACTGCACCCATTTCCTGAACTTAGGTCCGAAGCCAAATCGTACCATCACCCCATCAAGAAAGGGCCAGTGGACTGCATCAAATGCTTTTTCTCCATCGGGGGACAAAAACAAGTGAGGGTCCTGCCTTGCGCTAACCTCCATCAGCCAATTATGGGTCTATCTAAGGTTTAATCTGGTGGCCCTATCCGGGAAGAAACCCGTTTGGTCTAGGTGAACCAGCCCCGGTATCACCCGCCTCAGTCGGAGAGCCAGTATCGTCGCGAGGAGCTTCACCTCTACATTTAAGAGGGAAATGGGGCGGTACGACGCACAGTCGTCTGCAGGCTTACCTTCCTTATATATCGGGATTATTGTGGCCAGACGTTGGTCTGGTGGCAACTCTCCTTCCTGCTCTGCCTCTTCGAAGAGCCCCAGTAGATGGCGGGCCAGTAAGTCTGCAGTTTAAAAAAAAATTCAGCAGGGAATCCATTGGGGCCAGGGGACTTCCCCGCCCGAAGTTTGGTTAGAGCTCCTTCAATTTCATCTAGTGTAATGTCGACATCCAGGTCCCGCTGGTCCTCTTCCGCCACACTGGGAGCTCAATATGTGCCATGTACTGCATCGCGTCTTCCTGCGACCCTAAGTCCCTAGCTTCATAAAATACTCAGCAAAGGTCCCGGCTATCTGTTCATCTGTGCTCACCAGTCTCCCCCGATCGTCCCTAACCTTCTCCACCCATCTTGCATCTCTCTCCTTCCGGCTGAGCCATGCCAGTAGCCTCCCTGACTTATCCCCTACGTCGTACAGGCGATGCAGCTTCGCCAGCGCCTGTGTCTTAGCCTACCCCGTCACCATGTCTCTATATTGGCGCTGCACATCCAACAGCCGTCTGAGGGTCCCCGAGGCTCTAGTAAGTTGGTGCTCCCGTTCCAGGTCCAGGATCTGAACTTCCAAGGACCGAACCTCCTCCTGCAGCATCCTCTTTTCTCTCGCCAGTCTATTCTGTGCCCTGTCGCGCAGGACCGCCTTAAAGGCTTCCTAAAAAACCACCCGCAACGAGACGGAAAATCTGCGAATTATTGGATGAAAATCTGGACCGCTTTGATAAAAGTAGTCAAAAGGACCTGTTATTTTTATGGGGAGGAGATATCCGACTGTTTAATATGCCTGTGGGAAAAATATGTGGCTTGAGCAATGTAGATAATGGTAGGTAGCCAAACACATTTTATTCACAACCGATATGGGGACAAGTTATATGAAGTAATATTAAAATTTGACCTGGGTTCTCTTTTGAAATCTCATGCCCATATGCCCCTTTCAGGTGCACATTCAATGGAAGAAACATCCAAAGCATAATTGATTATATCCTCTTATCTAACAAATGTGCAGCGTATGTTTTTAATTTCTGCGCTCACACTATTTCATTAGGTGAGCATTTTTCGCAAACAGTCCAAATTTCACCTGGGCTACTCTCTAACAACCAGAGCAGTCATATGACAGCCCAGGCAGGAGATCCTGAACTAGGAACTCTTAAAATCTATTCCTTGCGCTGGCAACAGATAATCCCTGAGGTTTTTCTAAAACAATTAATCAGTCGTAAAGAGGAAGCCTTTGAGACCTGCCCAGACGAAACCTCATACCCAAAAGTCATTATTAATGCCTTTTTGGCAATCACACAGGGGGTAAAGGAGAGTGTCCTTCTTACTAGGAAACATAGACAGGAGAAAAAAGGTTGATTTGTCTCATTTTGCACCAAGGCTTATAGGAGGCTAAAGGATGCATTACATAAAATCCCGAGATGCAGACCTGAGGTCCAGTCCTGCAGACTAGCTTATAAATAGGCAGTGAAACAAAGGAACCCATGGTTAAGAGACGAAGCATGGGAAGCCCTACATGAAGCAAGCATTAATAAAGATAATAACGCGTTCTGGAGGGTCGTTAATTCTGCATCCTTGAGAGGAGATCATGGCACTGGGATTGAGGTTGTGATCCCCAAAGTCGATTAGATTAAGCACTTTTCCGGTATTTACTCCTTCCCCACCCCTATATCAGAACTCAATTAGGCACATAAACACAATGAAACAGAAGTCCCAATTCAGACCTCCTCAATCACTCTGTTTAGCCTGGAGGAAGTTAATAGAGCAATAAATGCCAGTAAGGGCAGAAAAGCACCTGACCCAATGCTATCCCAGTTGATCTGTACAAGGCCAAAACTGTCTTATGGTGGCCTTTGTTAACTTTGATATTGAGGGCATGCTGTTGTATGGGCGTTCTTCCCACATGGGCAAAATCAATAATTGTACTGATCTACAAAAAGGGAAATCTTCACAACCCCTTGTGTTACAGGCCGATCTCCCTGATTGATTCCTTAGTGAAGATAGTGGGCAGCATCACCTTGACCAGGCTACAAGTGTGGGCAGAATCAAATGATATTCTGTCTGACCTGCAGTATGGGTTACGCACCAGGATTGGCACAATAGAACAGGGTCCCAACCTAAGTATGTTAATAGGAAAATACACCAAGATAAAAGGAAGGAACATAATCCTGGCATTTGTTGATCTGTCCTTAGCCTTTGATTGTGTCATTCACTCTAAGTTATGGACAATTATGTCTGACATGGGGGTGGAGGCATCGATGATTAGCTTCTTGAGAAATCTGTATACAGGATCTAAAGCCAAGGTTAGATATGGTATTAGAGGAGAATGTACACAGCCCTTCAGCGTGGCAAGAGGGGTAAAACAGGGCTGTGTCCTAGCACCATTTCTTTTCTCACTATATTAACAATGTAGAGGCAGGGTTGACCTCACAATCTAAAGACTTTCTTCAGGTGGGACACCTCCCAGTACAGGCACCCCTTTATGCGACCAATGGCCTGCACTCCCCTCACCCTAAAGTCCCTACTCAATAACTTTGTTGAATTTATGCAGGACCTGGGGTTGCTAGTTAACCAATCCAAAACATTCAGAATGAAGTGCGGCAGGAAAACAGTCTCCTGTCGAAGATAAAAAAATCATGGACACCAACATTGGTTTCACAAATACCTTCTCATACCTAGGCGTCCTGTTTGACAAAGGTGGTACATGGACCCACGCAATTTCTGCTAGGGCTATATTATTTAGAAATGCTTGTATTACCCTACAAAATTTTAGTAGACGGTTGGGCGCAAATCCTCCTGCAGAGATGCTAACAATATATAAAGCCAAATGTATCCGCATAGCTTTATATGAGGCAGGGATCTGGGGGCACACAAAACATACAGCGCTATAACTGGTGGAAAATGAGTTCCTGAAATATTTGCTTGCTACCCCCAGAAGCTCCTCTACATATGTGTGCCAGGCTGGGCCAGGCTGAGCTGGGGGTCTCGTTTCTTACAGACCAAATTAGGATGCAACCCATATTACTCTGGAAAAAGGTTTGGAAATCAGTATACACCACTTTAAACCAGGCCATTATTGGGGATAGCCTTAAATCAATTTTGGCAACACATATTCGATGGCTGACATATATCCAGCGTTTCTGTCGCGCTCTTGGGTGCCCAACTACTTTGAGAATCCTGAATCCCTAGTAGCGGAAAAACAATAAAAAAATTAATGCACTGTGCATTTACAGAATCTTAGGTGGACCACTGAATTACCAAAGCTCTTTCTTTTAAAAATCAAATTATATTAACTACCTATGATATGCAACCATATTTGAAAATCGTATCCAAACCTAGGGACATATTTGTCCTGACTCGTTTCAGAATGGACGTTTTCCATCACTTGGTCAGTTTCCCTGAAACAAATGATTGGTTCTCAAAGCTAACCAATTGTCCTTGTGATAGTATGCTGGAACAAAAAAACATGGGGCATATTATCAAGGGGGTTTATCTCCGCTTTTTTGGCTTTAAAAGCCAAGAAAGCGGAGATTAAATTATCTCCCTATTACCTAGCTGCCGCTAACACCAGTTAGTGACAGCTAGTAGGAGATAGCGACCATCTTGGGCCCCACTTTGCATGTCAGTGATATTTATCACTAATGAGATGCAAAGTGGGCGTGCCAAGATGTTAGAGACTGAAAACAGTCGCTAACATCGCTATCTCCTATTACCAACTTTTGGAGATATTCGCGCTAAGCGGGAATATCTCCAAAAGCTAACACCTGCCTTGAGCAGTTCTTAGCCATGTTATCCAATGGGAGGTGGATAACATGGCTAAGAGCATTAGCTCGCTAATGCATGA
Organism: Lissotriton vulgaris; assembly: GCF_964263255.1. Taxonomy (NCBI): domain Eukaryota; kingdom Metazoa; phylum Chordata; class Amphibia; order Caudata; family Salamandridae; genus Lissotriton; species Lissotriton vulgaris. Next base: position 1,623,307,845 of record NC_141695.1, read on the forward strand.
ATATCGCTGACTTTTCAGCGATATTCATGCTTTGCAGCGATTTTTACTGCATTTGCGTTAAACCTTGGTAATACCAAGGTTTATTTGCAGTAAAAATCGCCGCAGCGCTGCGGTACATTTTTGTCTCTAACCAAGCAATAGCGATAATTATCGCTATTGCTTGGTAATATGCCCCCATGCATGTTGTACTTTTTTGCGGATTTTATAACAAGTGGAGGAAACGTTACATATTATCCTTTTTAAAGCCATTACAGTTTACACAATGTCGCCCTGCTTGTCTCTTTCTACAATCATTGCCTACCGATGAGATTTGCAGAAGAATGTAAAGCTTCTTGTGGGCTGTTTTTTATGCTAGAAAGAAAATGTTTCTGTCGTTATGATTATTAGCGTACAAATGATTAACTTATTTATGATGCATTATTTATTTGTTTTTAAAATAATTGCTATAAAATATATCACAAAAAATGTAATTCAAGGAATTTTTCCAAAAACGATACTATGAAACATAGTAGTGGAATGTATAGGGGAATATATTAACCTATCAAATAAGAATGCATAGCGGCCACTGATTTAGGTTTTTGCATCCCTTCCCTTATAGCTTCCCTCTGTCTTAGGGCCCAGATTCATCAAATTAAAATCCGCTCGCAAACGGGTAGATTCTCAGAATCTGCCCCTTTGCGAGTGGTATTTTTGCATTTGGGATGCATCATCCCAAATGCAAAAATCGCAATTTTATAAATCGCTAAATTGCGATTAATTGCATTTAAGGAATCTTAAATTGAGATTCCTTAAATGCAATGTATGAAAGTATTTAAAATAGCGAAATCGCTAATAGGGCCGCAAATTACCATGAAGTACAACTTCATGGTAATTTGCAAAAACTTTGAAAAATGCACTAAAGTGCATTTTTCAAAGTTTCATGTTGCGCACAAACATGCCCTAAGGGCATGTGTGTGCGCAACATATGTGCACATATCAATTTCAGGGGTGCAACAGGGTGTCCTTTGGACACCCCTGCACCCTTGAAATCGCAATCTTAATTTGCGAATCGCTAATTGCGATTCGCAAATTGAGATTGTCTTCCCATTCATTCCTATGATCCTCTAGGCCCATAGGAATGAATGGGGAGGTATTTCTTAATTGCGACTCGCAATTTGCGAGTCGCAATTAAGGAATTCTAAGAAATCACTATTTTTTAAGTGATTTCTTGATGCATTCCATTTTGCAATTCCTTAAGAGCGAATCGGTATTTTCGCTATTAAGGAATCGCAAATTGGGTTGTTGATGCATCTGGGGGTTAGTTCTTTGAATATGCAATTCAGTTGTGCTAATGTTATGAATGAGGACCAGGGTCAGGACCTGATGACCATCCAAAAGAACTGATTTTAAAATGTATTTTCTAAAACTATGTTGGCTATAACTAGGGGACGTCAGGGCCTGATGATTATCCAAACAAATTGATTTTAAAATACTTTGTCAAAACCGACGGATATTAAATGTATTTTTGTATGGGACTTTTATGGTCTAATTTATTTAGATCTAATAAAGTTGCTATTGGCTAAAAACCTTTCTCCATAAAAAGTGTTTGTTACAGAAAAAGCAGCAAGAACCACTCAGTCTTCGGGGCACAAGGGACTTCCAGAGTCTCTGTATGAGACCTGCATGATTGGCAGTATTCAATGGCCGCAAGGAAACTAATGACAGGATGACCAGAATTGGATTCTGGAATGTACAGACTATGTATGAGACAAGAAAGCAGGCTCAAATAGCATCTGAGGTGAGGCACTGTGACCTATGCATCCTGGGGTTCAGCAAAAGTAGGTGGACTGGATCTGGCACAATGAAAACCACCACAGGAGAGACTGTTCTGTACTTGGGAAGGGACAATAACAATCATCTAGAATAAGTAGCAATCATCATATGCAAGAGGACAGAGAAATGCCTATTTGAGTGGAAGACTGTCAATAGCAGACTCATAACAGCCAGGTTAAAAGGCAGACGCATCAGCACCACCATTATGCAGCGCTGTGCGCCAACAAATGATGCAGAGGAAACAGTCAAGGACATATTCTACCAACAGATGCAAGCTGCACTTGAAGCTTTGCTGAACCACAACCTGAAGATTGTGATGGGATACGTAAATGCTAAAGTGTGAAATAACAACACAAGCTATGACAGGGCAATGGTAAAGGAAGGTTGTGGATCAGTGAAAGACAATGGAGAAAGAGTGTTTGAATTTTGCACCACAAATGATGTGGTCTTAGGAGGGAAACTCTTTCCCCAATGTGATATTCACAAACTGTCATTGCTCACCCAATGGCACAGAGAGAAACCAGATTGAACATCTGGTTATAGCCGACACCTGGAGACTCTTACAGTAAGATGTCAGAGTGAGAAGGGAGCGTACACCGCAGTGATCATCATCTAGTGACCGCCCCTGTCAAGCTGAAGCTCAGAAAAGAAGAACACAAAACATCAGGACAGCAACACGTCCATGTGGCAACATTTCAGGATGCAGCGTCTGAGCAGGCATTCGTCTTACAAATCAAAAACAGGTTCCAACTCTTGGCAGATACAAGAAAAGGGAACAGGTCTATTCAACATATGTGAAGAGCAGTGAAAAAGTCTGAGGACCAAGCCATGGAAGAGGAAAGAATGGGTTAGAACAGACACATGGTAAGAGATTGAAGAAAGAAGGGCAGACAAAAAGAAACACATGGAAGCCAAATCTGAAAGGCTGCATGAGAAGTACAAGCAACAGTATACAAAAGCAAACAAAGCAGTCAAAAGAATGACAAGAGCAGACAAGTAGGGGTACATGGATAAGCTTGTCAGCCAGGAAGAGGAGTCAGCCAGTAGACGAAAATATGGGGAAGTACTTCAAGATCACGAAGATATCCAGTGGATAGATAGTCAGTAGTAAATCTCATGCAACATGCAACACTCCTATCATGGACAACAAGGCAGACTACTAACAGCAGAGACTGAGCACTTCAAAGGAGTCTGGAACAGACCATTACCAACAAGCAAAGCGGACATTCAAGAAGCAGAGGCAGACTTCAATGTGAACAGCTCCCCACCACAGAAGGAAGAAATCATCACTGCTACCTGATCTCTCTCAAATGGAAAAGCTCCTGGTAAGACAACTAGCATGCAGAAATGTTCCAGTCAAGATCCTCCAATCAATGTTTACATCGATTTGGGAGGGAAAGAAAGTAACAGATGGTTGGTAACAAGCCATCATTATCGAGGTACCAAAGAAGGGAGCATTAACCAACAGTAACAACTAGTGCAAAATCACCCTTTTGTAAATCCTTAGTAAAATTCTGGCAAATATCATTATACCACACATTTATGAGTCTGTGTACAAGCAATTAAGAAAAGAAAAGGTTGGGTTCTGCAAGAGCAGAGGGTGTGTTGAATAGATTCCTACTTTATGCAGTGTCATAGAGCAGTACTTGGAGTGGCAAAACCAACTTTATATCGACTAGCATCTAGTGTATGCTGAGAGCCCATGGCATACCGCAGCAGATAATTCTTCTCTTCAATAGTTTCAATGATAACTTTACCTGCAAGGTGGGAGATAGAGAGTATAGCCTCAAAGTCAAGACTGGTGTGAGACAGGGATGAGGAATGTCAGTGTTGGTCTTCAACCTAGTCATCAACTGGATGATGCGACGCACAACAGAGGATCAAGCCAGAGGCATCAGACAGACCTTTATTCTCTATACTGAAGGACCTTCACTGCGTGGTTGACCTAGCCTTGCTGGCTCACACACACAAGTATATGCAAGAAAAGACATCTTACATCAACATCTGTGCATGCAAGTGGGCCGGAAGATAAACACGAAGAAATCAGAAGTCATGCCATTCAACATTCAAATTCCTTCACCAGTAAAGGTTGATGGAGAGAACCTAGCCATGACTGAAGAGTGTGGAGGCCATCTCAGTATAGCACCTACATCAAGCTAAGGCTTTATTAGAGTTGTGTTCTGTGGGCACTCTTGAGTGGACCAGAATGCTGTCTAATGACGAAGAGCGACATCACCAAACTGTCAGTCTCACACCAGTAACTCCGAAGAACCTTGGATGACAATGGAAGAAATGGGGATGCCTTTAACGTCTGAAAAAACTGAGGGACCTGTTGCCATTCTGACATTGCTAAGTTCTGAGTTTGGTTCCAAAAAGATGGAGGTAGGTTTGCCTGATGAAAAAGTGGTGGTGTTGTTGCAGTTGTTGAAAGGTGCAGTTATTCTAAAATTGGAATTGAGGAAGGTTCAGTGTCTACATGTGCATTTGAACTTTGCATGCAGAGTGATAAGAGCCGGAAAAGTATTCTGTAGATGACTAGGTTTTTTGGTGTCAAGAGCTGCATTGCAACGTCACATGAACATTTCTACATGAACGTTATGTATTTTAAAGTAATTCATGTGCTCAGATTAAATATGTCTGTCCTATTTTAAAGAAAATTGGACATTTTAGAATGTTAAGCATGTCATAATATTTTCTATACTTAAGGACTCCTCATATACAGCAAAACTAAACACACCTCCCAAAGGCGAGACCTATTGGCTATGCCAATGCATGTTAAATATATGGATGTGGTTCAAAGGGCTCAGCTAGACTGTGGCAATATTCTGTGGTTCAGCTATGATGAGGAATATAGAGCACTTAAGACTGCACACCCAGACGAGCGTTGGTGAGAACTTGGCAATGAGTTGTGGGTACATAAATTGGCCCTAGCTATACCAATGCCCTTGGTACACATAGTGATTGGCCTTTCACTAGAATACAAGCCCTTTCAAGGGTGCCCCACCCAATTTTGGGTGGGTACTTCTGAGGTGGGACACCTGCCACAGAATAGTGAATGCTGTTCATTTAATAAGGGGACTTATACAAAATCACAATGTAAATTTAGACTAGACTGTGCCAATTGTGGAGGGAGGCATCCAATTGCAAAATGGGTGGAGCAATTACCCTTTGGATAGCAAGGCGGTCAGTATAGAGGTAGGTGTCAACCTGAAAGGTGCCAGAAAAGAGTCTGACTCAAGTTGGAAGTCTTATACTATGGGTTACAGTCTATCAATGAAAGATGAAAGCTAATTCATTATTTTGGGGATTTTAAGATGGTCTTAAGTTATGTTCTCAGAGCCATAGTGTAAGGAGATGACCAAACAATATGAAATTAGCAGATACCAATGCAGGAGTAGTTAAGATAAAATTGTTGAACAAATGTAAAGTGCGTAGGAGTTTCAGCCCATTTCATGAGTGGTTTATAATAGAAACCTTGACTATCTCCTATTTCGGTGTGGTCCCAAAAACAACATGGCGAATTTCAACTAATTCACCATCTTTCTTGGCCAGATGTTGAGTCTAATATATCAGCAATGTAGAAAAATAACTGACATATGCATAATTTGATGATGCTATTATATTGGTCAGAAGTTGTGGAAAGGAAGCTGAAATGGCAAAGTTCCACATAAAATCAGCTTTTAGACTCCACCTTGTTCATCCAAAAGGCTTTTCACTTCAGCGCTTGCAGTTTGAAGGCGATATATGTGCGGACAGGATTTTACCAATGGGATGTCAGTTTCATATATTTATTGTTTGAATTATGCAGCTCATTCCTACAATGTTATTTCAAGTTCAGATCTGATTTTCATATTGCCAACTTTAGTTTCTATGAATGTTTTTTTCTTTTTATTCTAGAAAGAGTGGTGGGGGGCTTCAGGCTTCTCGGATGACAATGGAAGAAATGGGGGTGCCTTTAATGTCTGAAAAAGCTGAGGGCTCTGTTACCATTCTGACATTTCTAAGTACTGAGTTTGGATCCAACAAGATGGAGGTAGGTTTGCCTGATGAAAAAGTGAAGGTGTTGTTGCAGTTGTTGAAAGATGCAGTTCTTCTAAAAATGGAATGGAGGAAGGTTCAATGCCTACATGTACATTTGAACTTTGCATGCATAGTGGTAAGAGCCGGAAACGTATTCTGTAGATGACTAGGTTTTTTGGTGTCTAGAGCTGCATTGACACATCACAGGATAAGGTTGAAAGCCAGTCTGAGAGAGAACTTGCGAGTATGGATTACATTTTTTTAAAGAATTTGATGGTGTGAACATTTTGTCTCTGTAGGATGCTCGGTTGTGAGAGATACAGATGTATTCTAATGCAGCATATTCAGCTAGTTTGCATTTGTTTTGCCCAAGATGGGTGGCAGAGTTGTGGTCAAAAACTGGATTGGCACAGAAGAAGAGCATTGCATTCTTGGAATTGTTTTCCCACATTAGTGGTGATGGTTCTGTGGGGAAAATTGTTGGCTAAAAGAAGAGTTATATTTAAATGTTGACAACCAAACAGTAGTAGCGTTAGTAAATTCACACACGCTGAGAGAGGGTTAAGACTATTGCATGTTTTCTTGCTGGGCTGTTTGAAATTCAACATTCCTTTCAGGGCAAGATGTGTCTTTGGATGAATATTGCTGGATGATTTTTAATTGGACTATGACTCTGTTTTTTATTCTGTATTAATGAGTGTATTTAATTGTATATTTTGTATAGTCCCTTCACCTTTTTATGATATTGATTTATCAAAATAAAGTATTCTGACTGACTGACTGGCAAGATGTGTCTCTTGTTCACAGTGGCAGAGGTTCTGTGGGCTTGTGCATGGAGTGGAGAAAAAGAAATCCAGATGCTGAAGGACTTTCGGACACCAGGGAGATGGGACTACTGGATTTAATTGAGAAGACAGTTGCACCATTAACCAGGAGAGCATATAATAAGGATTAGCACAAGTTCTTGACTAGTGGGGCAGAAAGGATGGGGGTGGCAGTTCATGAGCTTAAGATGAAACACAATGATGTGGTTAACTCTATTATGAGATGGAAGAAATTGGTATTTTGTTTTTTAAAAAGGAAAAAAGGAGGTGGAATTCTTGGAGATGTTGCTTTAATCTACGGATTTATCAGGTGTCATGGTAAGCGTGATTTTGTAAACAGCAGTTTCTGGGTTAGTAGGGCGGCGAGACCACAGCGTCAGGGCCCCAGGAGCGGAGCGGAGTGGCGTCCAGCAGGTAAGTGAGTCTCCCTGTTGGCTGGTGTCCTGCCTGGAATGTTCATGCCTATTTGAGTGGAAGACTGTCAATAGCAGATTCATGACAGCCAGGTTAAAAGGCCGACGCATCAACACCACCATTATGCAGCGCTGTGCGCCAACAAATGATGCAGAGGAACCAGTCAAGGACATATTCTACCAACAGATGCAAGCTGCACTTGAAGCTTTGCTGAACCACAACCTGAAGATTGTGATGGGATACTTAAATGCTAAAGTGTGAAAAAACAACACAAGCTATGACAGGGCAATGGGAAAGGAAGGTTGTGGATCAGTGAAAGACAATGGAGAAAGAGTGTTTGAATTTTGCACCACATATGATGTGGTCTTAGGAGGGAAACTCTTTCCCCAATGTGATATTCACAAACTGTCAGTGCTCACCCAAAGGCACAGACAGAAACCAGATTGAACATCTGGTTAAAGCCGACACCTGGAGACTCTTACTGTAAGATGTCAGAGTGAGAAGGGAGCGGACACCTGGAGACTCTTACAGTAAGATGTCAGAGTGAGAAGGGAGCGGACACCTGGAGACTCTTACAGTAAGATGTCAGAGTGAGAAGGGAGCGGACACCTGGAGACTCTTACTGTAAGATGTCAGAGTGAGAAGGGAGCGGACACCTGGAGACTCTTACAGTAAGATGTCAGAGTGAGAAGGGAGCGGACACCTGGAGACTCTTACTGTAAGATGTCAGAGTGAGAAGGGAGCGGACACCTGGAGACTCTTACAGTAAGATGTCAGAGTGAGAAGGGAGCGGACACCTGGAGACTCTTACAGTAAGATGTCAGAGTGAGAAGGGAGCGGACACGGCAGTGATCATCATCTAGTGACTGCCCCTTTCAAGCTGAATCTCAGGAAAGAAGAACACAAAACATCAGGACAGCAACACGTCAATGTGGCAAAATTTCAGGATGCCACGTCTGAGCAGGCATTCGTCTTACAAATCAAAAACAGGGTCCAACTCATGGCAGATACAAAAGATCAGTCTGAACGGCACAGTCAACAAGAAATGGGAACAGGTCTATTCAACATATGTGAAGAGCAGTGAAAATGTCTGAGGACCAAGCCATGGAAGAGGAAAGAATGGATTAGAACAGACACATGGTAAGAGATTGAAGAAAGAAGGGCAGAAAAAAAAGAAACACATGGAAGCCAAATCTGAAAGGCTGCAGGAGAAGTACAAGCAACAGCATACAGAAGCAAACAAAGCAGTCAAAAGAATGACACGAGCAGGGTAGTAGGAGTACATGGATAACCTTGTCAGCCAGGAAGAGGAGTCAGCCAGTAGAGGAAAATATGGGGAAGTACTTCAAGATCACGAAGACATCCAGTGGATAGATAGTCAGTAGTAAATCTCATGCAACATGCAACATTCCTATCATGGACAATAAGGCAGACTACTAACCGCAGAGACTGAGCAAGAAGCACGCTGGACTGAGCACTTCAAAGGAGTCTTGAACAGACCAGTACCAACAAGCAAAGCAGACATCCAGGAAGCAGAGGCAGACTTCAATGTGAACAGCTCCCCACCGCAGAAGGAAGAAATCATCACTGCTACCTGATCTCTCTAAAATGGAAAAGCTCCTGGTAAGACAACTAGCATGCAGAAATGTTCCAGTCAAGATCCTCCAATCAATGTTTACATCGATTTGGGAGGGAAAGAAAGAGACAGATGGTTGGTAACAAGCCATCATTATCGAGGTCCCAAAGAAGGGAGCATTAACCAACAGTAACAACTTGTGCAAAATCACCCTTTTGTAAATCCTTAGTAAAATTCTGGAAAATATCATTATACCACACATTTATGAGTTTGTGTACAAGCAATTAAGAAAAGAAAGGTTGTGTTCTACAAGAGCAGAGGGTGTGTTGAATAGATTCTTACTTTATGCAGTGTCATAGAGCAGTATATGGAGTGGCAAAGCCAACTTTATATTGGCTTCATTGATTTTGAGAGAGCCTTTGACACTATCTACTGTGACAGCATCTGGTGTATGCTGAGAGCCGATGGCATACCGCAGCAGATAATTCTTCTCATCAAGAGCTTCAATGATAACTTTACCTGCAAGGTGGGAGATAGAGAGTATAGCCTTAAAGTCAAGACTGGTGTGAGACAGGGATGAGGAATGTCAGTGTTGGTCTTCAACCTAGTCATCAACTGGATGATGCGACGCACAACAGAAGATCAAGCCAGAAGCATCAGACGGACCTTTATTCTCTATACTGGAGGACCTTCACTGTGTGGTTGACCTAGCCTTGCTGGCTCACACAAAAAAGCATATGCAAGAAAAGAAATCTTGCATCAACATCTGTGCATGCAAGTGGGCCGGAAGATAAACACGAAGAAATCAGAAGTCATGCCATTCAACATTCAAATTCCTTCACCAGTCAAGGTTGATGGAGAGAACCTAGCCATGACTGAAGAGTGTGGAGGCCATCTCAGTATAGCACCTACATCAAGCTAAGGCTTTATTAGAGTTGTGTTCTGTGGGCACTCTTGAGTGGACCAGAATGCTGTCTAATGACGAAGAGCGACATCACCAAACTGTCAGTCTTCCACACCAGTAACTCCGAAGAACCTTGGATGACAATGGAAGAAATGGGGATGCCTTTAACGTCTGAAAAAACTGAGGGACCTGTTACCATTCTGACATTGCTAAGTTCTGAGTTTGGTTCTAACAAGATGGAGGTAGGTTTGCCTGATGAAAAAGTGGTGGTGTTGTTGCAGTTGTTGAAAGGTTCAGTTATTCTAAAATTGGAATTGAGGAAGGTTCAGTGTCTACATGTGCATTTGAACTTTGCATGCAGAGAGATAAGAGCCGGAAAAGTATTCTGTAGATGACTAGGTTTTTTGGTGTGAAGAGCTGCATTGCAACGTCACATGAACATTTCTACATGAACGTTATGTATTTTAAAGTAATTCATGTGCTCAGATTAAATATATATTTTAAAGAAAATTGGCCATTTTGGAATGTTAAGCATCTTATAATATTTTCTGTACTTAAGGACTCCTCATATACAGCAAAACTAAACACACCTCCAAAGGCGAGACCTATTGGCTATGCCAATGCATGTTAAATATATGGATGTGGTTCAAAGGGCTCAGCTAGACTGTGGCAATATTCTGTGGTTCAGCTATGATGAGGAATATAGAGCACTTAAGACTGCACACCCAGACGAGCGTTGGTGAGAAGTTGGCAATGAGTTGTGGGTACATAAATTGGCCCTAGCTATACCAATGCCCTTGGTACACATAGTGAGTGGCCTATCACTAGAATACAAGCCCTTTCAAGGGTGCCCCACCCAATTTTGGGTGGGTACTTCTGAGGTGGGGCACCTGTCACAGAATAGTGAATGCTGTTCATTTAATAAGGGGACTTATACAAAATCACAATGTAAATTTAGACTAGACTGTGCCAATTGTGGAGGGAGGCATCCAATTGCAAAATGGGTGGAGCAATTACCCTTTGGATAGCAAGGCGGTCAGTATAGAGGTAGGTGTCAACCTGAAAGGTGCCAGAAAAGAGTCTGACTCAAGTTGGAAGTCTTGTACTATGGGTTACAGTTCTATCAATGAAAGATGAAAGCTAATTCATTATTTTGGGGATTTTAAGATGGTCTTAAGTTATGTTCTCAGAGCCATAGTGTAAGGAGATGACCAAACAATATGAAATTAGCAGATACCAATGCAGGAGTAGTTAAGACAAAATTGTTGAACAAATATAAAGTGCGTAGGAGTTTCAGCCCATTTCATGAGTGGTTTATAATAGAAACCTTAACTATCTCCTCTTTCGGTGCGGTCCCAAAAACAACATGGCGAATTTCAACTAATACACCATCTTTCTTGGCCAGAGGTTGAGTCTATTATATCAGCAATGTAGAAAAATAACTGACATATGCATAAGTTGATGATGCCATTGTATTGGTCAGAAGTTGTGGAAAGGAAGCTTTCTTACAATGCTATTTCAAGTTCAGATCTGGTTTTCATAGTGCCAACTTTTTTTCTATGAATGTTTTTTTTTTTATTCTGGAAAGAGGGGTGGGGGGCTTCAGGCTTCTCGGATGACAATGGAAGAAATGGGGGTGCCTTAACATCTGAAAAAGCTGAGGGCTCTGTTACCATTCTGACATTTCTAAGTACTGAGCTTGGATCCAACAAGACGGAGGGAGGTTTGCCTGATGAAAAAGTGAAGGTGTTGTTGCAGTTGTTGAAAGATGCAGTTCTTCTAAAAATGGAATAGAGGAAGGTTCAATGTCTACATGTACATTTGAACTTTGCATGCCTAGTGGTAAGAGCCGGAAAAGTATTCTGTAGATGACTAGGTTTTTTGGTGTCTAGAGCTGCATTGACACATCACAGGATAAGGTTGAAAGCCAGTCTGAGAGAGAACTTGCGAGTATGGATTACATTTTTTAAAGAATTTGATGGTGTGAACATTTTGTCTCTGTAGGATGCTCGGCTGTGAGAGATACAGATTTATTCTAATGCAGCATATTCAGCTAGTTTGCATTTGTTTTGCCCAAGATGGGTGGCAGAGTTGTGGTCAAAAACTGGTTGGCACAGAAGAAGAGCATTGCATTCTTGAAATTGTTTTCCCACAGTAGTGGTGATGGTTCTGTGGGGAAATTTTTTGGCTAAAAGAAGAGTTATATTTAAATGTTGACAACCAAACAGTAGTAGCATTAGTAAATTCACACACGCTGAGAGAGGGTTAAGACTATTGCATATTTTCTTGCTGGGCTGTTTGAAATTCAACATTCCGTTCAGGGCAAGATGTGTCTTTGAATGAATATTGCTGGATGTTTTTTAATTGGACTAGGACTCTGTTTTTTATTCTGTATTAATGAGTGTAGTTAATTGTATATTTTGTATAGTTCCTTCGCCTTTTTATGATATTGATTTATCGAAATAAAGTATTCTGACTGACTGACTGGCAAGATGTGTCTCTTGTTCACAGTGGCAGAGGTTCTGTGGGCTTGTGCATGGAGTGGAGAATAAGAAGTCCAGATGCTGAAGAACTTTCGGAAACCAGGGATATGGGACTACTGGATTTAATTGAGAAGACAGTTGCAACATCAACCAGGAGAGCATATAATAAGGATTAGCACAAGTTCTTGACTAGTGGGGCAGTAAGGATGCGGGTGACAGTTCATGAGCTTAAGATGAAACAAAATTATGTGGTTAACTCTATTATGAGATGGAAGAAATTGGTGTTTGTTTTTTTAAAAAGGGAGGTGGAATTCTTTGAGATGTTGCTTTAATCGACGGATTTATCAGATGTCATGGTAAGCGTGATTTTGTAAACAGCAGTTTCTGGGTTAAATAATTAATTAAAAGGGGTGGGAGTGATTCAGGGGTGGTTGCGGTTCATTAAACATCGGAGAGCAAGACAGGGTTGTGGAAGGGATTATAGGTAGTCTATGTGCATGAGAAATGGGTTTGGAGGCAGTATGTTAGTTAAAAATGTTTTTGTTAACAGACCAGATGGATTAACAATGCTCTAGTACAGTTGGTTCTTGTGTTTAGTGGTAATCTTGTTATCCTTTCGTGTAACAGATGAAAATTGTTATTTGAATATCATGCATTATTCACGTTGACAAAAGCAGGGTAAACACATGTGTTTGTATATATTTTTTAGATGCCCCTGACGAAGGGAAATCCTTTCCCGAAATGCATTGGGTTGTTGCAAAATAAATCATGACATTTGGGACCTACTTCTGCGCCCGCGTTTTTGTAAACATCTACGGCAATTGAAGATATGAATAAAATGAATTGAATACACAGAGCAAGAAGGACGAAAATTACATGGTGAAAAATAAGAATAATAGTGAAGAAGAAATTATTAGAATGTAACTAATTGGATTCATATAAAGGCTATGGCTATGCAGCTTGGTGGAACCTATGTTGGTTGCCCCATGGTTTTTTATAACTCTATTATGAGTCAGATAAGGAATGTTTTTATGCGCTTAACATTACTGATAAATCAGCGGGTATTTTCTTTTATAGAAAATGTTTTTTGGGGATTATGATCCAATGGAGGGTGAAGTATGTAACAGGATTTTGGCAGGTTGGGCTATGGCAGGAGGTGTCATAAGCTATAGGAGGATGTCAATTTCTATAAGGATGGTGTGGTATTGTTCAGCAGGTGCCAGTTATTTGTGTGTTCACATCTAAGGTAGCTTCGTTTTCATTATGTCTGGTTCATTCTTTTTTGGTGCTTTCAGGATATTGGAGTTATCAGGAGTAGAAGGTGAAAGAGGTATCAGAGGCGAGCAGCTTGTGGTACCAACAGAGGAAGTGCAGATTTGGCTTAGGAAAAGCAAAACGGGTTAGTTGGCTACCGGTCAAGACGATGGTAAGGGCCACAGACAAGTTGTGATGGCAATTGAGATGTTGATCCTCCTTATTAGAGATAGTAGGGCAAGTTACAGGGCAGGTATGAAAACGTGAAGATGATTCACACTAACTGCTTTTCCCAGTGGCGTAGCTATGGTGGAGGGGCTGCAGTCCGCCCAGGGCGGCACTTTTTTAGGGCCGGCATGTGAGGTGAGCAATTTCAGCAAGCGCAAGGTAAGTGGTTTTCATTTTTTAGTTTATTTTCCCTCGTCGTCTGTCAATTTCACTCTCCCCGGCTCTTAGCTGCACCAGCCATCACTGGGCAGCAAACTCAGGGACCACCCGGGCCGCAAAAGCTCCAGCTACGCCACTGGCTTGGCACAGGGCGGGACTGGCCATAGCGGGCACCGGGCAATCTCCCGGTGCGCCGCACGGGTGGGGGCCGGTTTTGGGCCCCTGGGGGCCATTTTTGTTACAGGGCCGCTTTTGCAGCATAGCTGCAAAATCGTCCCTGTACCAAAATCGTCCGAAAACCGGCCAGACAAAGTGCTCCGCGGTCCCTACAACCCCCCGAGTGGGGAGGGGCAGCCGGCCGAGCACTTTGCCGGGGCCGGTTGTGGTTCCCAGTCTGGCCCTGGCTGGGCACTTTAGGTTTGTCTGCTTAGGATGCATTCCTTCAGACCCATGGTGTGGACTGAGGAAACAAGATTAGGAGAGTCTGTGAGGTTTAAATTATTAGGCATGTGCACATATTCTTGTTGAAAGAAGAATGTTTGGTTGAATCAGTGTTAACACAATATCATTCTAGGACACGCCTAATTGTTTTGTTTTGTCTTTGCTCTTGGATTGTGTGAGTGGTCCTCTTTTTTTTTGAAAATCTGTTTATTAGCATAGTGATCAGAGCAAAAATACATAGTCATTATCGTATCAATGAATCAGAATGAGACAAGCTCTCATTTGCATGGTAATAACTGTCGCAAATTACATTTTAAATTTTTGTTTTCGTCCCACTGAGCAAACCCCGCAAAAACCAAAATAATCCCTCCCTCCTCCCTCAACTATCCCTCCCGACACTCCTATTGTATGCGCGTAAATATCAGGTTGTACATTGGCTGCACCCATATTCCAGTTTTCCCAGTGGTATCATTCCATACAGTCAGACAGGGGCATAATCATAATCAATACGGGATCTCCCGTACCAATGTCTAGTGCACCACATTTGGTAGCGGTACATGGAGACGCAGTTTAATGCATGTGCATCGAATCAGTAGAATCCCCGTCATCCCCTGCTTCGAAAATCCCCAGTATGGCAAACCAGTCCAGTGAAATCGGTGTTTTCCTAAGGCCTCTAGGTTCCTCTCGCTGCAGTGCTTCACCCTCCGCTTTGCCCCAGCTTGTCACTTCCGCTTTCCATAAGTCAGGATCAGGCGGCCTTGGTGATTTCCACCTCATCGTGATTGCTCGTTTTGCTAGCAATAAGGCCATGTCCGCAAAACGTGTTGTCACACTCCTTGTACGTGTCACTGGTCCCAGTCCCAAGAGTGCATATTCTAGAATGAGCGTTCGTGGCAAGGCGCCTGCTCCTTTGAGCAGCTCATCAATAGTGGTCCAGTAATAACCCAGTTTGGGGCAGTTCCACAACATGTGTACCAGTGATGCGTCAGCCGTGGCGCATCGGGGGCATGCGTCAGCAGCGTTAGGGAACATTGCGTGTATGCGGTGTGGCGTTAAGTAGGCTCTGTGAAGTAGCATCAGCTGGATGAACTTAAACTTGGGGTTTCTGGCTACCTTTTTGGGAAATTGGATGATGCGTTCCCATTCCTTGTCCCTTAGCGGCCTTCCTATCTTGCCTTCCCACTTCGTCCTGAGAAGCGACAGTGTGACCGCTCTCCCTGTTCTGATGCTAGCAGTAAGCCATTTAGTTAGGTGGCTACCCGTCCCCATGAGGTACTGCATCGTTGGCAAGGGGTTCGTGGGTGGTTCCCCTCCCTCATGTGCCCACCTTCTCATTACATAATGGCGAAGGCCAGCATGCAGGAGGAACGAGCCCCCGGGGACACCATGTGTGGCCCTGAAGTCTTCAAAGGACAGCAGTTGTCCTTCGGCAAAAAGGTCTCCTATATGTGTCACCCCAGCGTCGTGCCAGGACATAAGTTTGTGTGTTGTGAGCGGTCCTGACTC
Source organism: Lissotriton vulgaris (assembly GCF_964263255.1). Classification (NCBI taxonomy): domain Eukaryota; kingdom Metazoa; phylum Chordata; class Amphibia; order Caudata; family Salamandridae; genus Lissotriton; species Lissotriton vulgaris. Next base: position 1,623,323,466 of record NC_141695.1, read on the forward strand.
CAGTGGGATACCTAAAAGTGGAATTGTAGGGGCATAGGATGTCGCCGGGTACGTGTATTTCAACACCTTCCGCCAGTATTGTACTGCAAGTCGGAGAAGCGGTGGGGTGTCTCTCGTATATCCGAGCGGGGCAATAGCAATACATGAATTTTGCCTTTAGAGTGATCTACCGCTGTCATATTGATCTCATGTAGGTTTCGACCCGCTAGCCAATAGGCCAGCCATTGCAGCTGACATGCGTAGTTGTAGGCCCTGAAGTCTGGTACTCCCATGCCTCCGGATCCGGAGGCGAGCTGTAGCTTAGCAAGGCCTATGCGCCTTCGCCCCGGTCCCCATACGAGTTCCGTGAGGAGTGTGTCTAGTGTTTTAAATGTCACTGCAGGGATCAGGAATGGCAGGTTGGTGAAGTAGTAAATGAGGCGGGGAAGCATTACCATTTTGGAGATGGCCACTCTGCCGGCCACCGATAGGGGCAATGACAGCCAAAATTGTATTTGACTTTTCAGTGCTCTCATGGCTCTTCCGAGGTTGCCATCAATCATTACTTCGGCATCCCTGTAGATGTGTATCCCGAGATATCGGAAGGTGGTGTCTGCCATCTGGAATGTGTGTGGCGCGAAGGGCAGTGGAGCGGACGAGCCAATGTCCGCAAAGGTAAACCCGTAGGACTTGGGCTCGCTGATGGTGAGGCCTGACAATGACCTGAAGTCCTCAAATATTTGAGGTAAGGGATCCAGGTTGCCCCGTAGATCATGGAGATATAAGATAATATCGTCTGCGTAGGCGGACACTATATGTGTCGTCCCGAATCTCCGAATGCCACAGCGGGGGGCCGCCGTCCGGAGTTTACAGAGTAGCGGTTCAAGGGCCAGGATGAATAGGAGCGGGGAGAGTGGGCAACCCTGCCTGGTGCCTCTCGCTATGGCTATTGGTCCTGAGATGTGTCTGGATGTGCGCACCCGAGCCGTGGGGCGGGTGTATAGTAGTTTGACCCAGGCAATATATTCGTGTGGAATCCCGAATTTCGCGAGCGTAGCAAACATGAAATCCCATCTGAGGGAATCAAAGGCCAGTTTCAAATCCAATGAGATGCAGCCCTTCGTGCCCAATTCCGCCGGGTCTCGCAGCATCAGCTGGGCAAGTCTTCTAAGATTCATAGCCGTGCTCCTACCCGGTACAAAACCGCACTGGTTTGGATGGACCAGTTGCGGAATGTATTGTGCCAATCGCGTCGCCAACACCTTGCTCAGAATCTTATAGTCGGTGTTAAGGAGAGATAAGGGTCTGTAGTTAGCCAGGTGCATTCCATCTTTACCTGGTTTTAAGAGGGAAGTTATTAATGCTTGTAGGGATGACTGCGGCAGGGAGTTAGTACGCAGCGCTTCAAGATAAATAGCGTGTAGTCGCGGGGCTAGGAGATCTACGAACGTTGCATAGAACTCGGCCGGTAGGCCGTCCGTCCCTGGGGCCTTGCTCCTCGGAAGAGCGTGTATCGCTTGTCTAATCTCCGCGACAGTAATATTACGCTTCAAGTCCTTGCATTGCCTGTCGGTGAGTTGGGGTAGTTCTAAATCCCCCATAAATCCCTCAAGTGCAGTCTCGGAGAGGCGTTGGTGAGGGCCATAGAGTATGGTGTAGTAGTCTTTGAATGCAGTGTTAATACCTACTTGAGTCGAAGCCAGCATTCCTGCCTGGTCTAATATTTCCAAAATCGGATGGTGCACTGGGGAGTCTCGTATAATACGGGCTAGCAGAGGGCCAGATCTATCCGCCTGTGTGTGCTGTCTATTAGTGTATTCCCTGTAATCTAATAATCTCAGGTCTTCCAGCAGTTCAGCGTGTTTTATATGTGCGTCCTGTAGTGGCGTGAAGTGTGCATTCGTGCCCGCAGCTTCACTCTCTAGCGTTGCCAATTTACCCTCCACTTCTTTCAAATTATCGATCACTTCCCTTCTCCTGCCCACCCGGGTGGTCATCGCCTCCCCTCTGAGGAAGACTTTGAAGGTGTCCCACTCTATTTGTCGGGTGCTGGCGGTATTATCGTTCGTGTCAAAGTAGGATTCAATGGCGTCTGACAAGGATGACCTGAAGACCATGTCTTCAAGTAGTTCCGTGGGTAATCTCCAAGTCGGGATGGGAGCCAGTAGTCGGCCCCATTGCCAGGTAAGTTCGACAGGGTTATGATCCGAAAGGGTCTTCCCCATGTGCTGAGCCTGTACAATCGACCCCATCAGGGAACGGGAGCAAAATATACGGTCTATTCTGGTGTGTAGTTGGTGCGGTGGGGAGAAAAAGGTATATTCCCTGTCCAGTAGATGTGTGCTGCGCCATGTGTCCGCCAGATCCCAACCCTCTGCCCATTGTGCCAGTGCGTCCGCCTGCCTCCTGCTTTCGGTGGCATGCAGTGGGGGGTGCGACCTGTCCATAGCAACATCTAACACAGCGTTGAAATCCCCTCCAATCACCCATCGATGATCTGCCCAATCCGCAAGGACCCCATTGATAGTTACCAACAACTCCGACTGGCCTGAATTCGGTGAATACACACAACCAAGCACAACTGCATCCCCATCCAACAAACCCCTTACAAACACATATCTACCCTCTTTGTCGATTCTCTGCTCTATCAGTTTAAAGGGAACAGAGTTACGAAGCCAAATAGCTGCCCCCCTAGAGAATGCTGAATAGGACGTAGAGAAGAGTTGCCCTCTCCATTTCTTGCGGAGTTTCACGTTTTCGGAACAGTTCAAGTGTGTCTCCTGCAGGCAAGCTATCATGATCCCCCTACGGTTGAGTTGATCCAGTATCCTGTGTCTTTTGTGAACCGAGCCCATGCCCGCACATTCCAGGTGCACAAGGTATAAACATTAAGTGGCCCCATGACTGACCGTGCAATGCAGCGATGTTGAGCTCATGGGTGTCCGTGCCATATACGTCGTACTACAGGAGAGGAGTGTCATGTAAACAGTTAACCCCTAACATTAAGGTCCCCAGGCCAACGGGCTCGGGAGCCGAACCAAGATGCCCAACATGGGCATAAGTCAAACAGTTCCATGTGCATGTGGTGGGGGGAGTAGACCACTCGTGTCTGTCTCTTACTGGCCTGCGATGGCATGGTAGCCCTCTGTAAACCAAACCCTCCGGCAACCCACCTTGTGCAGAGAGTGAGTTCGTTCATACATTACCACCCGGAGATCGCTCAAAGTGCTGCTGCTCAAAATTCTTCCGCCATCTGTGCCGTGATCTTAGGGAACAATTGCAGGCTGTCCGCTGATCCTGACACCTCGGTGTGTGTGTCAGAGGTGCTGATCTGGTCTCTGGCTGTGCCCGCGTCGTGAGCGGCGAGCGCCTCCTCTGTCAGTTGCACCACTGATGATTGATCTGCTAAGTGGTTCTTTGCAGCTTGTGCCCTCGGTGACGACCCCGTCGAGGGAGTCCCTCTGGTGTTGGAAGCGGCGGTCCTCCGGTCCGGCGGACTCCGATGTCTGTCGCTCCTGGCGTCGGCAAATGGGTCCTGCGAGGCCGGTGGAGTCAGCGTTACCTCCATCCATTCCTTCGCTTCCTCCGGCGAGTCGAAGAAGTGCGATTTGTTACCATGTAGAATCTTGAGGCGTGCGGGGAACAGGAGTGCATATTTCAAGTCTCTCTCCCGCAGTTTGCGCTTCACCCCCATGAAGGTGGACCTGGCTCGCTGTACTGTGGGCGTGAAGTCAGGATATACGGAGACATTCTTGTCCTCATAGCGTATCGGCGCTTTCTCTCGGGCCACCCTCAGCACAGTGTCACGGTCCTTGTAGTGAAGAAGGCGCGCGATCAAGGGACGAGGGGGCGCTCCCGGTTGTGGAGGTCTCGACGGCATTCTATGCGCTCGTTCCACACTGTACAGGGCGGTAAGATCTTCCGGGCCCACCATTTTCCTTAGCCAGTCTTCCACGAATTGGGTAGGGTTTCTTCCCTCGCTTCGTTCCGGAATGCCTAGGATGCGGACGTTGTTACGGCGGGCTCGTCCTTCCGCATCGTCCACCTTGTCCCACAGCTGCTTGAGTTGTTTCTCCACGCCTTCCAGCTTCGCAGAGTGTTCGGTCTGTTGGGGTATGAGATCGTTCAGCGCTATTTTTTGCTCCGAGACTCGCTCTGCCAGTTTGTTATGATCTGCTCGGAGTAATGAGAGGCCCGTCGCCATGCTTTCTATGCGTGATTCCAGTGCCTCACCCGTGGCACGTATTTCGTTGAGGATAAGGTCCAGTTTGGCGTCCTGTGATCCTTTCCCTGTCGGTGGGATAATGTCCACGTTTGAGGAGGCTAGTGGGTCCTCCGAGCTCGTGGATTGCATGTCCGTCGGCGCACCGTAGTCTTGGGTCCTGCCCCTGTGCCTGCCCATCGATCTAGTATGCAGGATGGAGTTGGTGAAAGCGTACCCACCGTTCCCGGTCTGTACAGCTGGCCACACACAGTGTCGCAGGGCGTTTATGCAGCCTCTAGAGCCAACGTGGAGGAGGCAAGTGCAGCGGAAGTCCCCAGATCAGGCAGAGTCAATGGTGCTGTGGCTACGGTAGCGCCTCTGGTGGGTGTGGTGGCGCCCTGTGAGGGGTTCTTCGTGTGGCGATAGTCTTGACCCCAGCGAGGTGATGGGGTACAGACCGCAGGCGGGGGGGCCCGTTAGAGGCGGGGAGGAAGGGATGCGCCACACACCTGACCCAGTAGCAGGGATCTCGTGGTCAGGGGCTCGCTCGCGGGCCGTCGTGTGGTTGGACCCCTCGTCGGTGCTCGGGGGCCCCCGCCGTGGTAATGAGTACAGGGGCCGTGCCAGTGTTGCAGGGTGTCCTCAGCGTTACTGTTCCGTCGTTGGCGCAGCGTGTTCTAGGCAGGGTAGGGCGCCGCACCAGCCACTCGAGGAGTCCCGGGGCCCAGAGTGAAGGCAAGATGGCGACTGCGGCACTGCCGCGGCGCCAGATCGTGCCGCGCTGGTGTGGTTTGTGGCTCAGGCAGTGGCCTCGGGCTCTCGGGCGCTGATGTTCCTCTTCCCGCTCCCCCTGCTCCACTCTCCTTACCGGCACCCAGACGAGCGTGAGCGCCTTCGTGTTGTGAAGGCGGGCGCTGGGCCGGTGCCGGTGTCTCTTTCTGCTGCGGGCGGGGTGGTCAGGGCAGGATGGGTCCCTCTGAGGTTTTCAGTGGGTGGGGAGACAGTACGGTGGCAGCTGGGGCAGGCGCCCGCCACTGACCACGGCACGCCGCCAGTCCCGTGTCCCGTCTCCGTCCGGGGTCCCCCTCGCAGTACGCCGATACCAGGCGGCAGCTTGGTCACCAGGCCAATCGAGGCCGCGGCTCACCACGATGCTGTAGGCCCCAACAATCGCCGCTGTCTCCTGGAGTCTCTGTCGGCTTCCGAGTGGGGCGACTCTCCGTCGCTGCTCGCCGCTCACCATCTGCGGCTCCGGGCATGATATTTAGGTGGGTTGCACTGTAGGCATGCAGGATAATTCGCTAGTTTCAAGGGCTAAGGACGGAGCTCTTCAACTACACGTCCGCCATGATCGGCTCTTGGCCACGCCCCCCGTGTGAGTGGTCCTCTTAGCACTTCCACAGTGGTTTAGATTGTTGATCGCTGGGTGGCAAAGCAAGCTGAGGCCAGGACGCATGGAATGCAGCTGAGTGTGGCTGAGTGTGGCCAGAGATAGAATGATAGTGTTCAAAGAGTGGTAAGCACTGGGGAGATACCTTAGCTATGTACATTTTAGGTAGGAGCTGGTCAGACTTTCTGGTCATCCATCTTGGAGAAAATGTCTAAGTTCTTGGTATCTATTTGTTGAATAACATGAAAGCAGGCCAGACACTCATAAGATAATTGTAGCCGGGAACACATATTCTGTGGCCCGAGTTGTTTCAAAGAAGGGTATGGAGATTTGTGTTTGGAAGCCAAGTGCTATTGAGAAGCAGAGAAGGAAGGTAAATTGAGAAATTAGAGATTTTTTTGTAAGAATGTTACGATTTTGTCCCTAAATCATGCTGACATTTTTCAAGAAGACCAGTCACTATTTCAGCAAGATGGAGGTGACCTGTCCTTTCTAGGGACCGAGTATTATTTGCTGGAGCTTAGTTTACCCGCTGCACAGTTACTGGGGAGAGTTTGTGGGCCTGGTGGGAAAGTTTAAGCTGCAGTTACAAATAAGGGATGGAGTGGAGCAAGAAACCTTTGGGTTTCCTGGTTGGCAGCTTCTATAGAACAATAGTTGGTGAGTTGAATCTCACAGGATGGGTAAGCACTGCCCAATGAGATCCTGCTCCAAGGTCAGGTGTCAAAATTATGTATTGGGCGAAGGTGATAGGGGATCAGGGCTGGACTGAGAACCAAAACCTGCCCTAGCAAAGAGCTCGGCCGGCCAGGGGGGGAGGGGTTTCTAGTGGAAAGTTTTGTGCCGCTTTTGCACATTTGTTGCTGGGAGCTGATATTGCAAACTGGCCCAGTAACAAAAACGGCCCCCCAGGGGGCCTAAAACCGGCCACCACCCTGGCGGTCCACTGGGGAAAAATCCTGTGCCCACTACGGCCAGTCTTGCCCAGCAGGGGATGGAGTGGTGACGTGAATGCATGGGTAGTATGGCAGGTTTGGTGTGTGTGAATGGTAGAAGGTTATAGGGATGGGTAGTTTAAGATTTTGAAAGGGGTGGGATATTTATTCATTTATTTATGGTGTTTTATATAGCGCGGATGTGACCCATTCGGGTATCAGAGCTCTGTACATAGTGAACAAATCATACAAAAATGAAAAGAAAGCCCACACAGGCTTATGTAGGAAGCAGTAAAAACACAGATACAATATACCAATGGTCCTAGTAAATTCGAGGATCGGGGGTAGATCAACATGTAAATAGACATGCTGAGTGACTTTAACTGGGTTAGTTGGTCTCGTTCATCCATAGAGCTATTATGTATTTTATGCAAAAATTATATGGGACAACAATTGCAAATGAGTGCTATCCAAATACAATCCCAAAAAATTAGCAATGCTGTTAAATGGAAATTCCTCTTTTCAGACAGCTTGGTGCCAAAGCAGGTTCAGACATGTGCTTAAATACATCTCCCTCAAATGGATCACATAAAGCAATCTAGACTCAATTCATTTACCATTACTCACAATAAAATACAAAGAAACAATGTGTACTTTCAGTGAATTTAAACACTAAACCTTAAGTGCTGTTCTCTTCAATGTATCTTACCAGTACATTAAAAAACACCATTAAGCTAATTGTGCAGACTGCAAGTAAGGCAATCTTCACAACATTCATACTGAAAACAACTTTTTGTACTTTAACAACAGGCGGTATTGGAAACTTTAAAAAGGGAAAACTGAGTTTGTAACATTAGACTTCATAGTGAAACCGCTAAGGTGGTATTACAATTGTCTCTTCACCTGCATGGCAGGATGGAGAAAAGGGCAGAGAGAAAGAGGGTAACACTGAGTCCCATCTTTGGGACTTGCAGATTGTAGAAAGATGCAGAAGGTGGAATTGATAGTGGCAATTTGTGAATAGGTTTGGGATTGGTCACAGGGGCAGCTGCAGTTGAAGACATGTTTGTGGAGGTCTGAGGTCATTTTATATCTCTTAAGAACATACATGTATTTACTGTCAACAATGAAAAACCTCCTTGCGCAACCAGAGTACACCTATGAAAATCATACTTGAGACATGTAGATGATATTCACTACAACAGGTACTGGAGACAATGACTGTGGATAAAAAGGGAAATAACTTAAGCCATGCATATGAAAAGTGTGCTTGGCATGGAGAAATGTTGACATGAATGTTCTTTTCGCCAAAATGTGTATTTACCACCTCCTGTTGGTCCTCGATTGACTTGACCTGCATGGGGGCATGTGGCTATCCGATTTGTTGAGCTGGGCTCAGTGTTTAGCAGCGTGCTGATGAAACCCAGCAGACCAAGGCAAGACGAGCACAAGTGGTTTGACCATTCTTGTAGAAAAGCCTCAAAGCGTCTACATGAGGCCCTTAAGTAAATCCCTGGACGCTCAAAGAACAAAATGCAAAGAAGTTCAAAATGACTTATGGGGCACGTAGGTCAAAAGACACAAGAGCCTTTTGGGCTGTCGCTGGACATATTAAACCCATGGTCGCAACTCCTAACTCCGTCATTACCTCCATTAGGCAGTACACCAGGGTCAATCACTTTAAAGTTATCTATGCGTCTTTGAGAGCCACTCCCCACTGAGGAGGTGGTTGAATTTCCCATAGCACTTGAATTCACTCTAGATGAAGTGGGAGAAAAAATCAACAAAATACCTTCAATAAAAACCTTTAAAATAAATAAATAAAAATAAAGGCCCCAGGTTCAGATGGTGTCCCTATGGACTGGAAATAAATCTGCGCTAGATTTGGGACCCCCCCCCCCCTGCTGTGTAACTGCTTTAAAGCAATTTGCAAGACTGGGCTCTCTCACTCATGGCACACAGCTATTATCGCCCCAATATTTAAAAAGGGCAACCCCCAAACCCCACGGTGCTACCGACCGATACCCCTGCAGGACTCTGTGGTCAGGCTGGTAGGGAGAACGGTGCTGGAGCGTCTGTTAGACCGGGTCACAGAGACCGACATCCTGTCAGAGGCGCAGTATCGGGTTTGCGAAGGCTTTGACTCTATAAAAACAATCGGTTGCGGCTTTTTAGCTTAGGTGGAGGAGCGTCGCCCCCATTGCCAGGAGCAGCAAAGAAAGGAAAAAATAAAATGATAATAACAGAATGTTACTATCATTTTACTTTGTCGTCCTACTGCTGTAATGCGGGAGGGGGTGGGGCGGAGCTGCAGGGGAGGAGTGGTTGAAATACTCCTGTGCTCAATGACTGTTTGGTCGGCCCTCTCAGGCTGCCGAAAACAGTCATGTGCACTTCCCTGTTCTCCATGCAGGCTGCATTACAACCTGCATGGAAATCATGCCCACTTCTCCAGCCCTTGCTGAGGCCGTGTCACAGCACTCTGACCAATCACCACACTGCATTGCAGTGTTGTGATTGGGTTAGGGGTGAGAGCCTGGCTGCCTGCTTCCTGTTCCGACCTGGAGTCAGACACAGGCGAGCAGGCGAGAAAATGCGGGACCCGGCGGCGGCAAGGTAAGTTTATTATTATTATTATTTTTTTTTTTTTATTGCAGCCCGCATCCCCCTGCCCGCCCCACCACCCGCGAGTTCTGTCGACCTCCCCTCGGACCAATGTCTCAATTAGTACCTGTGGATCAGTAAATGTACCATCGCTATACAGGGCTCATGCTGCCTGACCTTTATGGTCTCTCCTGCACCTTTGACAGTGTGGTGAGATCTAATCTGTGGGAGATTTTGACTCATATAGGGGATGAGGGCAACTTTGGTTCAGTTCCTGAAATTCCTGCATTACAGTCTTGCCGCATCAGTCAGGTTTGGCCCTTCAAGAGAGAAGACAGGCCACTTCAAGATAGGGAGAGGGGTATGACAGGGGTGTGCCTAGCTCCGTTGTTGTTTCTTTTGTATTTCAATAACCTAGGCTCCACCCTCTCTTCTCAAGTCTCTGATGCCCCTCCATTGGTTGAAAAAAGGTTCCTGTTCTTCTATATACTCCCAATAACTCGACATGGCCTTAATACTCTGTTTCAAGAATTTGTCACCTTCATGAGCTCTTTTGGATTGGCCACCAACCAAGTCTAAAACCTTCATAATGGTATGCAACCCCAAGCAAACCAAGATACGGGGTGTCTTGTTGCAGGGCCATCCCGTTGCTCTCACTCAGGCTTTCTCCTGCTTGGGTGTCATTTTTGATGCGGAGGGCAACTGGGGGCCCTGCACCGCTAAAGTCCACCAGAAATTTGCTATCTCATCTGGTTATGTTTTTAATCTGGCTAGGCACATTGGGAAAAAACAGTGGCCCTATTGTTAGAGATTTACAGAAGAAAGTGTCTCATGTTTTAATGTACAGGTCAGGCATTTGGGGATACATTAACCCAAACCCCTTTGAGGGTGAACAAAATAGAGTGCTGCGGAGACTATTGAGTGTTCAACCGGCCTGCTTTACTTTTTTGCCTACACCAGGAGCTTGGGGTGGAATAGGTGGATGATTTTATTAAATTGGCCCCCCTTCTTCTTTGGTGATCGATATGGATTCATCAACATGCCTCATTGGACAGGGTAAATTGTTAAAGGTTGCCTGTCCTGTGAAAGAGCCTGTGGTGTAGTTCCGATAGTACCCTTTCATGCAGGACCTATGCTGTTTACGGATAACATATACAGTGGGCTTGGTACAAACTGACTCTGTACACCCCCACCGAATATGTCAGCCTATGTTTTTGCATTAAACGATTCAGAAAAGGGGGTGGTGATGGACAGAGTATCTGAATTAAGCAGAATACTACTACTTAGTCAACAGATCAGCTCAGAACCTGGCTACATGCAAATCCTTTTACTGGAAAGGAAACAAGCTTCCAGGGACCGGTTTCTGGCATTACCATCAGGATTCAAGCAAGCCGGGCCGAAGACGGCTGTAATTGCAGAAACCGGTCCCCGGAAGCTTGTTTCCTTTCCAGTAAAAGAATTGGCTTGGTAGTTTGGTCTGCCCTGTTCCCATGATGCACTGGGCCAGGGACAGACTAATTTGCATGTAGCCAGGTTCTGAGCTGGGATGGTGCAGTGAGCTAAAAAACGGTGATGGATCAAGCCCTGATCTGTTGACTGGGTAGGAGTGTTCAGCTTAATTCAGATACTCTGTCCATCACCACCCCCTTTTCTGAATATGTTTTTGCATTAGCTAGCTCGCAGTGCTACTAGAATCTCCTGTTATCAGAGAGATTAGTTTTTGCAACTTCAGAACATATCAACATCAGACTTATGGAAACAATATACTACTTTTCACCCAGTCACTCGTGCTTGCTTGTTTTGCTGTCAGAGAGATAGACAGAAGAACAGTTGAGCGTGTTTACAATAAGAATTTATTGGACCGTAGTTCTTCTCATATAAAATAAGTGTGCTGCTACAACTGTAGCAGAGATATAGAACCAGTAGTATAGTGAATAGAAAGAAATAGTATTGTTCTACCATTTTGCAATAGTCATGAACACGTACAAGAATATGAAATGCATTTATGAAATTAAGTGCGTACTCCTAAGATGCTTGTCTAGATGTACCTAAGTGTACCTAGCATGTGCGTAGGTGTGAAAGAGCCTAAATCTAAGAGCCTAAGTCAACTAGCCTAAATCTAAGAGCCAAGAATACCACAAGGATTTAGTCGAACCCCCATACCTGAATAGTGAGAGTGTGGGACCTTGTCTTGGACTTGAGTTGGACACCCCGCAAGGGATCGTCAGACCAATGTCAACTGGAGTGATGGCATGTCGGAGCTGCAGCATCTCTAGTTAGTGTGTCGGCCTTGAAGTCTCGGTTTCCTCCTGCTTACTGATAGCAAGAGGTGCTGTATTTATACAGTCTATAGGCGTATGTTCCCCATTGTTCAGTATGAGGATGACATTGGGGATTAAACCATGTGCGTCGATGGGAGAGGTGAAGTGGACCTCCTGTAGAGTGTACTCATAAATTATATGTGCTAAGGATGACGTCTTAGCAATATCGATTAGGAAAAACCCACCCTCGGCATGGAACTAGGTGAAAGGTTTAGTTCATAAAAGGCTACAGTCCTTATAATGCGTTATGTCCATACAAGGCAGTCTGTCCTTATTTGGAGTTATGTCTTTATAAGGCTCGTTCATATGAAATGACAGGGAGATGATGTAAGGAAAGTGTACGATGTTCCCTGGAACTATATCAGGGTACAGATATGAAATATAACAAGCCCTGAATACCCCATAGTTTAGCTATATCAAGTCCACCTTGACGGATTTGGGTGTGGCTCGTTTATCCCGTGAGCTTGAGGCCCTGACTAAACATGATACAGCCCGGGTAAAAACATCCTTCAGGCTGAATAAACATAATCTCAGAGAGGCCCATGAGAGAACTACAATTTCCATTAGGATGTATGCTTCTCTATGTGATACGTCTGGTTTAGAACCGTATCTGGAGTGGATTGACCACTCCTGGGATAGAATGTTATTAACGCGCTTTAGACTGGTTTCGTGAGATGGCACCTGGGCTTTCCTCTTGGTCAGTTTGACCCCTTCAAAATTGCTCTGTGTCCATTTGATGAATCGTCACCCTAAAGTCTGTTACATTTTACTTTTTTTCTGTAAATTTTATCTCGATCTTAGCAAACATTTCTTATTCCCAGATCCCAATCATCAGGCTACGGAGGATTAGAAACTCGGAGATGGCTTAGGAATATTTGTAATCGCTGGATTCCCCGTCCACTTGTATTAAAATATGTTCTCTTTTTAAATGTACGTTTAGTAGAAGGAATTTAATGCTTTTTTTTAACACTGGTGGTCTATTTAATCCTAAAAATACAATTTTAACCAGAACTAAGTTTTTTTTTAAACCTAGGAATAATTTTCTTTTGCACTAGATCTATTGTTATTCTGTGATTATCATTCTCCTAATAGGGATTCACATTGTATTAATGAGGTTAAGCGTACCCTGTAAGGCACTTTCCCTAGGTATTCGGTTATGTTTCAGATTTCAGAACTGTTCTATTAAAACGGCCTTTTATCCTTATTTTTAGTGTAGTGTTTTTCCTGTGCGATATTGCCCGACATCTCACATGAAAACAACACAGTGCAAATACATCATATATGAAGGGTTGCTACATGACCAGGGAAAAGCAACAAAATCCTGTATTTCCCTTTTGAAACATAGACCTAAGCAGAAAGAACTCAGATTTAAAAAGTTTGAGATTTATCTAGACATATAAAGAGTGATTATTAGACCAAATAGTGCGATCATTGAGGTTACAAAAGAATCCAGATATTTGAACATTAATTATTTCCCCCTACTGGCTCTTGACTGTTCCAGAAGAGTAAAACAAACAAATGGCCACTATATTTTGTCTATGAAAGGGTCAGCCCTATTTATAGGTTCCAATTTGAGTGGAGTACAGCGGAATTAAAGTGTAGAATTCTGCTCTGCTCAATTATAAGCTCGACAGCGTTCATGCAAATCCAATTGTACCAGCCATAAATTCATCCAGTAAAACTGCTTTCTAAAAGAACTGCTATGGAGCCGCGACCTGTTTACTGGCCCTGCCTGGCCCTCAGGTGAGTCTCTAATGTTCCCCCATGCCAGAGGAAATCTTCCCTCACACGTACCCTCCTGCTTACCCCCTCCCTCACACCCCACCTTGCATTGGAACCCAGCAGACATTTACTACTTGCAACTGAATTGGGAATTGCTTGTGGAATACAGTCTGGAAGAAACAAAGTTATTCCCAGTTCTGAGGGTATTTAACTCTTAATTGCTGGAATTCCATGCAGATACTGGCCGGTCACGAACATTCCAACGGACTGGAATCCCTCCATAGAATATTGAATATTATCTGGCACGTAAATGGGGGGTGGGGGGGGGGGGGGAGCAATATGTAAAAACTAAAAAATTAAACTTACCTTGCCGTCAGGTCTCCCGTCTCTGCTCTTGCTCTCCTTGTAGAACTCGAGGAACAGGAAGCAGCCCTTACTGACCAATCACAAAGTTGTAATGCAGCGTTGTGATTGGTTTTGAGTTTTGTGGTTCTATACTCAATCAGGGAATGGGGGCCAAGACATGTTCTCCACACAGGCTATAATGCAGCCTGCATGGAGAACTGGGAAAGTGCGCTTGACAGGTTTGGCCATCCAGAGATTGTCGGCCAAACAGTCATTGCGTACTTAGTAGTGGGCAAACTACTCCTCCCAGGCCGTGCTCCGAAACAAAGATTGCTAATCCACACCATATAGTAGAGAGCGTGCAAGAATGCTATGATTTAAAAAAAATAAAAGTTAATCCAAAGTACATTTTCTACCCTTTCCTCTTACCCTTCTATCCTATTGGGGAACTTTGTACCTCCTTTTGTGTAACACATGTACCCAGGGCATAGGTACTCCAGATGCCTTCCATGGGCTGATGCATGTATTATGGCACCCATGAGAGGCCATGCAAAATGGAGCTACAGGCCTGCCATTGCAGCTTGTGTAAGTCAGTGCATGCACCACTTACTTAAGATAAAGGTTTACTATATCTAAGGGTCACCCCTATAGCAGGCCTTTGCAATCCTGAGGGCAGTGTGCTTGGTTCTAAGTGGGAGGGTATCGCTGCATGAGCAGGACAACCCCTGTTGCCTAAGGAGTCCATTCTCCTGGGTTGTCAGTGAAGTAGCCATATATTACTATAAAGGGGCATTATACGACTGGTAATCGGTGTGGGAGGTATGATTTCACCCCTCAGAAGCATCCTTTGTAGGGTCCCTGGTGTTCCCGGTACCAGCCTTCTAGTCCCAGACATGACAAAATGGTTGCTGTCAACCAGAGACACATTTCTGCCCTCCTGCTGCTGAGCCAAGCTCGAGCAGGGGAAGGCAGAACAATAGACATCCTGTCACAGGGAGGTGTGACCACCTGCCAGACAGGATTTAGTGTATTAGGGCTGAGTGGGTGCGCTTGCCAGCGACTGAAAGTCTGCATGAGGGGCACATTTGGTGTCCCTGTGCATAGTCCAGTTCAAACCAGTCCTGGGAGCCGTTGGCTCCCGCTCTGGTGCGAAACTGGACAAAGGACATGGGAGTAACCTCCCCCCTGTCCAGACCCTCATCTGGGAGGGTCCTCTGAATCCTTTTAACCCTTTCCTGTGGGTACTTAATGGCTTACCTGGCTGTAGGACCTTAGATTTGCTGTGAAAAAGATTCAGAACTGAAACCACTGTACACCGACCGTCTGGACACTCTGGACTTCGCTAGACTTTGTTTGGGTCTGACTTCATCTCCCTCAGTCTGCTGCATCACCTGTGCCTGTGCACCATTCAAGATCCATGCAGGGCCTGTGGAGCATCAAGGACAACAGAAGATAATCTCCCTTGGAGTGAAGGAGTCACTCCCCTGCTTTCGCAGGCACCTCATCGCTGCTGACTGGTCAGCTGTTCCCAAGCTCCTACAGACTCCAAAGGGTCCAGCAACACAGGAGGTGGGTTTCTATGTCCCTTGAGGCCTAAACTGCCCTCACACCAAGTTTGAGGCCAGTATCCCTCGTGGGGGCTGCAATACCCGAACCCCTGTGCACGGCGTTCATTTTCAGGTGCATGTGCTTTTTGGCACTCCCTTAACAAGTGCATTGGCTTATGTAGCCTCAACCTCTGGCACCATTTCCTACAAAGATCTTTGACCTCCTCACACTGAGTGATTTTTGGCCTGTTGTTTGGTGAAATCGCTTGAGGTCCTCTTGCAACTCTTGTGCCTCTGGCCTGTGAGGGTCAAATTTGCTTTTCATGGGCTCCCCTGGTTGC
Source organism: Lissotriton vulgaris (assembly GCF_964263255.1). Lineage (NCBI taxonomy): Eukaryota > Metazoa > Chordata > Amphibia > Caudata > Salamandridae > Lissotriton > Lissotriton vulgaris. Next base: position 1,623,338,854 of record NC_141695.1, read on the forward strand.
TCAAGGCTTGCCCTGACTCCCCTGTGTTGATGAGTCTCCTGGACCTTGCTGGTCCGAACCATACTCTTTTTTTACTTTCTGCATGGGTTGTTTTTGCCAAGGCTTGTTTGTGCTTCCGCCGAACACTGACCCCTCAGCACTCAACATCATCTGGTCCCTGCAGCTGCAGAGTCAAGAGCACCGTCATCTCACCTAAAGCACCCTACATCAGTGGGCATTCGTCTACCGAGCCTTGGTCACTTCTAAGTGACTCAGACTCTGTCCCCTCTGCTTTCAGGTACTCCTCGACATGACTCCACATTTGGATTCCTACTGACACTTTTCTCACTTCCAGCAGCGGTGCTTTCTAAAAGTCCTCCATTGGGTTGACATCGGTTTCCGACACCACTTCATCCCATGGCACCCGGCTTCCCTGGAATAGGTAACTTGGGTACCTCAGTATCCAAGGATGGGGAGGCTCTCCAACCTTTTGTCTTCCATGGGGTTTCTTCGAAGTCCACTGAGAAGGGTCTCTAAACTTTAAAACTCCCACCGCGACTTCCACATAGAGTTGTACGGAGCACGTGGTTGTGTTCTCACACTGCACCCGTCCTCAGTGGGGTCCCTATCTACCCGCCTTGGGTGGTTCCTTGGGGTCCCAGAGATTCTACGTCCTCTCAACATCGACCTGACTCTAGACGTGGTTCTTATACCACTTTCCTAATATATGGTTTGGTCCCCCCCAGGACCCCTTGTACATAAGTGGTATTTACTGTCATTTCTGTGCTAAAGTATTGTGTGCTTTGTGATTATTTCCATGTAGGAGATTCTATGTCATACTAGATAGTGTTATATTAATAACTACATATTTTTATAACTACTTTGTGGTTCTCCTTTCATTTAAGCAATACTATAAGGTTACATTCCCGTAAAACAAGCTGCTTTACATTCCTTCAAGACTAAACCTGACGGCTGCTCTCCACAGCTACCACTTGGATGGCTTTCAAAGGTTTTACCTGTGTCTCCCCTGTTGCCTTTCGCCTTGTTCACTTAACTTTTGTCTCCCCCTCTGCACTCCGCCGTTTGTATTGTGCCGTTGTTCCACTGTTGCCTTTCGCCCTGTGTTTTTAACTTTGTGTTCCCCTCTCCCCTCTTCCCTTTTGCCTTCTGTACCCCTCCTGTGTGCTTCCTGCCCAGCCGCCGGACGACTCAGCCACCGCTGAGCCGCCCTCGGTCCTCCTTTCCCGCCACTGCCCTCCGGCGTCTCCGCCCCCCTCCTGCCCATTGGCCGCCCCGCTCCCGCCACCCAGCTGACCCGCCCTCCCGGCTCCTCACTTAAGGGGACCAAACGCAGGGATAGGGAGCGACCGCTGAGCCTGTTCCAGGCGAGGTCGCCCCCACACCGCTGCTCCTGCCCGCTGTCTGCCAGCACCCTGCCCTGCTGACTGCTGCGCACTTCCCTGCTGCTGCCTTCATTTTGCCTTGCAGTCCGCCGTCTGTTTTACCTGTGTATCCCCTGTTGCCTTTCGCCTTGTTCACTTAACTTTTGTCTCCCCCTCTGCACTCCGCCGTTTGTATTGTGCCGTTGTTCCACTGTTGCCTTTCGCCCTGTGTTTTTAACTTTGTGTTCCCCTCTCCCCTCTCCCCTTTTGCCTTCTGTACCCCTCCTGTGTGCTTCCTGCCCAGCCGCCGGACGACCCAGCCACCGCTGAGCCGCCCTCGGTCCTCCTTTCCCGCCACTGCCCTCCGGCGTCTCCGCCCCCCCTCCTGCCCATTGGCCGCCCCGCTCCCGCCACCCAGCTGCCCCGCCCTCCCGGCTCCTCACTTATGACGCCTCCAGAGCGACCGCGCAGCGGGAGCACCGATTGAGCGCCGAAGGTGCGCCAAAGGTAAGCCCGTCTACGCCCGTCCGCGCCTGGACCGCGCCCAGCGCCAGGACCCCTGGCCCCCGCACACACCAGCCCACCCGCTGGACCTACGACTCCACCGAACTCAACGCACTCAACACCAGCCGGATCCCGGGATGCTACCGAGCCACCCCGAGACGCACCCACGGACCCTTCAGCTGCCACTCCTGCAAGTTCACCTGCATCCGGACCTGCACTGCCCCCGCACCCACCAAGCAGAGCACCAGCAACAACCACCTGAAGTGCATCCTGCTCAACACCCTCTCCGTCCACAGACACGCCATCGAACTCTGGAACCTCCTCGACACCACATCTCCAGACGTTGCCTTCCTCACGGAAACCTGGATGAACGCCTCCTCAGCACCCGACATCGCCATCGCCATCCCAGACGGCTAAAAGATCACCCGGAGGGACCGCGCCAACCAGACGGGAGGAGGCATCGCCATCATCCACAGGAACACCATCCGTATCACGACCAACACCGACGACATCCTCACAACCGCCGAACACCTGCACTTCCGGATCCACACCGACCCCAAGACCACCCTCAGAGGCACCCTCATCTACAGACCCCCAGGACCACGCACACAATTCAGCGAAGACATCGCCGACATCATCAGCCTGCACGCCCTCCCCTCCGCTGACTACATCCTCCTCGGGGACCTCAACGTCCACCTGGAGAACAACAACGACCGCAACACCACCGCCCTGCTGGACAACCTCAACAACCTCGGACTCAAGCAACTGGTGAACACCCCCACCCACTACGCCGGACACACACTCGACGCCGTCTTCTCCTCCAGCAAGGACATCGCCTTCAGCCACGCCACCGGACTCCACTAGACGGACCACAGCTGCGTCCACTTCAGCTTCAAAAGAACCACGACCCACCACCACCAGCAACAGGTTGCACGTAGAAGCTGGAACAAGATCACAGCCGACCAGCTCGCCGCATCCCTGAGCCAGGACCCACCCTCCAGCTCAGCGGACCCCAGCCAGGCCGCCAACAACCTCACGAAGTGGATCAGCAACTGCACAGACGACCTCGCCCCACTGAGGTCCCCGCCCAGCAGACCCGGCAGCAAGAGAGCATCCTTGTTCCCCGACGAACTCAAGAGCTCCAAGAAGAACTGCCGAGCCCTCGAGAAAGCATGGCGCAGAGACCCAACACCAGACAACATGATCACCCTCAAGCTCGCCACCCGAAAACACCACCAACTGATCCACGCCACCAAGAAAACTGCATTCAAGACACGACTGGACAACAACGCACACAACAGCAAGGAACTCTTCACCATCGTCAAAGAGCTCTCCAACCCCAGCGCCGGAAACAACGACATCACCCCATCACAAGACCTCTGCAACTCCCTCGCCTCCTACTTCCACAACAAGATCGCAGACATACACAACAGCTTCAGCACACAACCGACGCACCCCACGACCACACCTACGCCCCCCACCACCACCATCCGCGCCTGGACCCCGATCACCACCGAAGACACCATCCGGACAATGAACTCCATCCACTCCGGATCTCCAACCGACCCCTGCCCTCACCACGTCTTCAACAAAGCCGACGCTGTCATCGCACCCCATCTACGGGACATCATCAACACCTCCTTCGACACCGCCACCTTCCCGGAGAGCTGGAAGCACGCCAAACTCAGCGCTCTACTGAAGAAACCATCAGCGGACCCCACAGAACTCAAAAACTACCGCCCCATCTCGCTCCTCCCGTTTCCAGCCAAAGTCATTGAGAAGACCGTCAACAAGCAGCTGGCCGCCTTCCTCGAGACGAACGGATCACTCGAACTCTCGCAGTCTGGCTTCCGGGCTAACCACAGCACCAAGACCGCCCTCATCGCAGCCACCGATTACATCCGAGCCCTGCTCGACAACGGAGAAACAGCGGCCCTCATCCTCCTGGACCTATCCGCGGCATTCGACACTGTCTGCCACCGCACCCTAGTGCAGCGCCTCAGCAACGTCGGAATCCAGGAGAAGGCACTGGAGTGGACCATCTCATTCCTCGCCGGAAGGACACAGAGAGTCCGCCTACCCCCGTTCAGATCAGAAGCCACCGAAGTCATCTGCGGCGTCCCTCAGGGCTCCTCGCTCAGCCCCACCCTCTTCAATGTCTACATGAGCCCCCTCGCTTCCATCGCACGCCAACACGACCTCAACATCATCTCCTACGCCGACGACACCCAGCTGATCCTCTCCCTCACCAATGACCCCGCCACCGCCAGAGCCAACCTACACGAAGGGATGAAAGACGTAGCCGAGTGGATGATGGACAGCCGCCTGAAACTGAACTCAGACAAGACGGAAGTTCTCATCCTGGGCTCCTCTCCCTCCGCCTGGGACGACTCCTGGTGGCCCCCCGCCCTGGGCAGCGCACCCAAACCGACAGACCACGCTCGGAACCTGGGCTTCATCTTGGACTCCTCCCTCTCCATGACCAGACAAGTCAACACCGTCTCCTTGTCATGCTTCAACATCCTGCGCATGCTACGTAAGATCTTCAGGTGGATCCCCACCGAGACCAGGAAGACGGTCACCCAGGCCCTCGTCACCAGCCGACTGGACTACGGCAACGCCCTCCACGCCGGAACCACCGCCAAGCTCCAGAAGAGACTCCAGCGAATCCAGAACGCCTCAGCGAGACTCATCCTCGAAATCCCCCAACACAGCCACATCTCTGGACACCTGAGAGACCTGCACTGGCTCCCGGTCAACAAGAGAATCACCTTCCGCCTCCTCACCCACGCACACAAAGCCCTACACAACCAAGGCCCAAGATACCTCAACTTTTATTACAGAGACAAGGGTCCTTAGGCAAGGAGACAAATTATGACAAAGATGAATATAGACCAGATGGAACTATATTTTTGGGGGAATGTCCAGCCGGACAGTTTATTACCCTAATACAAAATAGTCACAACATAATAAAACACTACGTGTGATAGAGGTGGGACACCAGCCGATGTCCGACTAACACACTGAAAGAACATGAACAAGGAAGAAATAGTAGGCAATAACAGGTCATCTGATTATTTTGAATCATATAACAGACAATCTTTTCTATACACATATGCATGAAAAATGTAAATCAACTATGCATTTAGTGCATTCATGTCGACGACGTTTCGAACCACATTAATAATCGGTTCATCCTCAGGACAGAGGGTAATTGCCTTAGAAGTTCAATTTCACAGTAGTATCACTTGTGTAGATATAAATATGCCATACCGTTGAAAAATGCAAATGAAAAGGAGACACAAAAAGAATGAAACATGTCATTAGAACACTAATCCATTGATACAACTGCGTATACCATGCATGACTCATACCATACGGAATATATACCATTGAAAAGCAGAGACAATAAATCAGCACACCTCAATTCAAAGCAGGGTGTTTCATTTAGTATGAATTCCTGTTTTACTTCTATACACCTTTTATGACTGACGATTCAATTGGTGTTTTTTTATCACCATACCTTTTCTAAATAATAATTGAGTGAAAGGGTGTGTGTGTGTGTGCTTGTGCCTTTGTTTTTTGGTGGTAGTGCCAGACAAAATATACTGTTGGTAATGCCACAAAAATCAGATAAACAACGAGGAACTTAATGTAAAACAAACCCGGTCAGCAGACGTCCATGGCCTGAAGCAGGATGTTTCATCTAGTGGGACTTCTTTTACTCTTTGTTTGACATCATGCCTTTTTTTTAAAAAAATGTATTGAGCGAAGCCTTTTTTTCTCAGTCTTTTTATTTATTTTATTTTATTTTATAAACTTGTAAGGCGCAACAGCTACCCAAAAAGGGGTTGTCTGTGGTTTTCTGCGGTGTGCCTCCCCACTTAGGTAACAACCTTCTTGTATATTGTTTATTGTCCGTTTCTCTCCTTTTCATCCCTATTACTTAATCAATGTCTTAACAAACCCAGCGTGAACCTGACCTCGATCTGAGCTTCTGCTTTGTGTTTTCTGCTAACCCCTGCGATGTCCTTTTGTAGGTATAATTACTTTTCTATTGGTTTTTTTGTAGAAAGTCACGCCAATTTACTGCTGCGACAAATTGCACACCTGTGTCCAGTTCCTGAATCAAAAAGCCCTATTGATCGCCTTGTTTACTGAGCAGTGCATTTTAATGTAAGAAAGTTGGAGTTACCACAGTGGTGTTTGAAATATAAAATAAAAACTTATCACACAGGAGATCGATAAAGCGCACGTCCATTTTCATATTCATTTTAATATTCACCATTTTGATTTAAAAGTTTGTAACAAGAAACTGCTTCACGAAGAAAAGAAACGAATACATGAAATGTATTCACTGCAGTTTCAGCAGCCTCAAGCCATGAGCCAGTCCCAGGAGGGTACCCGGTTGTTTGGTCTGAATATTGTTTTAGTTTACACCCTCACAATCACTGAGGTTAGACCAAAATAGTCCCGAGGCGGAGGCAGCTAGAACATGCCAGGAGCAATATAAAAGATAAAATGAGAAGGAACAGATGAAGCCATTAAGAGACCAAAGGAAAACCACGTAATGCCCTCAGAGGGATACCAGATGCCGCCATCTTACTGATGAAGAACAAGGAGGGGTTTGGCCCAGTAGGGAAGAGGGTAGGTAGGGCCCATTAATACCAAAGGAGAAAAATTTACCTATGCCTCTATACACATAATTGCAACATTTAATGTAATTAAAGAGTAAACCACAATGTTAGTCAACTCAGACAATTGATTTATGTCAGTTATTTATCAAAAATCATAAATTATTCATACTTTGTGGCAAGAGAAAAATACATAGTCAACTTTACATTGAACACACAAAAAGAGATTTTTGCAAGGGAAAAAGCAAAACAAACAACATATGAACCATGATTGTGTTGGATTATAGTGAACAAATCATTAATAAGTGCGTATACATTGTACACAGTGAATAAATTGTGTCAAAACAGTAAACAACAGTTTTTCAGAATTTATGATGGGATCAAAAAAAGGGCTTTGGGGGTACGTCTTATTCAATGCTTGCCCCACTACCTGTAACACTATTAATTATGAATACTATTTGTGTACAGGACAAAAGGTAGAACCCAACATGAATTGGGACATGCCAAGCAATTTGGGCAAAACAATGATGCTGAATGCCAACGCGTTTCGAATACCAATGTGTGAATCATCGGATTCTCATCAGGGCGTGGAATGAATCCATTGAAACTGTTGGGGGAAAAGGAACAAGGGATTTAATTAAAAAACTGGAATTTTGACTTAAGGAAGCTTATCCCATGTGAATGCACCATCTGATGCAACATACCTTATACGACCAAAGTGCTATGGTCGATTGGGTCTTTTGTTATGTAAAAACAGTCATCATAAGCCGTGGAAGTCAACCTGCAATGTAGTGACATTGGCGTGGTAAGTAATTGTACAATGAAGTACAAGCAGGCACTGATGCGTGCATGCATTATGAGAAAATTACCTCTGTGTTAGGAGCAGCCGCTCCGAGGTCGAGGCTGGGAAGGCACAGTTTTCAATTTGATAATGTCCCTTTAATTAGAATCTACAAACACAAGGGAATTGTGTGTTAGCGAGGAGAACGGTCCATCTTGTGCCCAAGTGGGTTTATTAAAAATGAATCTCTTACTTGTATCCAAAGGCAAAAAGGCTCTTCGCCGTATTCTGTGGAAAAACGGAAAAGAGCGGGGAACTGATAAATGTCCTATGTTTAAATATCTCAGGTAAAGCGGAAAATGACTGTGCGCCGAGTGGCGTCTTACCGTGGACTTGGACCCTCAAGGCATCGGGTCACCCGTTTGCTAGGACGGAATCGTCTCTTGTTAAAAATTAATTCCTGAGGGAGAAGCAGAAAAACCGAGCGGGTTAATGCCCGGTCACGCTCGAAGGAAGCTCGTGTGTGTGCGCTAATAGCCAAAACGGGTCTTACCTGGGTTGTTGAGTAACCGCTTTGTGTATTTGGGTTCTGGAAGGACACAACAGCTCGCCGCTGCGAGTGGAGTGGACTAAGTTGGATAGTTTGGTCACATGGTGCCGGGAATCAACCGGCGTGGAGGGCCCTCTCGCTAAGGATTGTGGGACATGTAGTCCTAGAGACATGGAAAACATTAATTATATTCTAGTGACTTCACTAAGGACATTAAGTCCATTGTTGACAGTGTTAAATTTCATGATGAGGTAGGCCTCCTTGCGTAATAGTGCCGCCTCTATGTCCTGTACATACTGTTTAGGATCCGCCCATGCAAGGACCGTCCATTTGAAATCAAGTTCCCCATGGTTGTGGCTCATGAAGTGTTCTACCATGGGTGCTGTGCACACCTTTTTCTTTATACGGGATCGGTGTTGTGTGATACGTGAATTGACAGGTTGACAGGTTTTGCCTATGTACACTTTGTCACAGGGACAAACCACGGCATAGATGACATTTTTTGTACGGCAATTAGTGAACATATCATGTTTCCATGTGACCCCGTCATGGTCAAATGTATTACCTTCCAAGGTAGAGGAACACGAAATGCAGTTGCCACACTTGTGATGCCCGCTTATTGGTTTTAGATTCCATTGTGAAAGCAAATCACTTTTGGGTTTCGGAATGTAACTGTCTGCTCGAATCAGTTGTTGACCAATGCTTTTATTCTTGCGCATGGCAAAAATGGGCTTTTGTAGCGGACTTGGTAAATCTTCCAATAGATGCCAATTGTTTAAAATGATACGTTTGAACTGATTCGTGTGTGATCCATAAGTTGTGACACACACCAACTCAGTCTGTTCATTTTTGTCCTTTTTCACCAGGAGGTTTTCCCTGGTAGTGCATCTAGCTCGTTTTTTTGAATGGTTAAGAAGTTTCTTTGGATAGCCCCTTTTGGCCATTTCTGCGCAAAAATTTGTGGCATGTTGATCAAAATCCGATATTTCAGTACAATTTCTTCTTATTCGTAACAGTTGCCCAAAAGGGAGATTTTCTTTCAGGCACTGTGGATGCGAGCTTTTAAAGTGAAGAATGGTGTTTCTGTCTGTTAGTTTTTTGTGTAGGGTCGTGTTTAGAGTGTTTTCGCGGACCCCTACTGTGATGTCCAAAAAAGTCATTTTACTTGTACTTGATTCAATAGAGAAGCTGATGTCTCTGTGCCTGGAGTTAAGCCAATTATAAAACTGGTCTAGTTCCGTCTGACTCCCCTGCCACAGGAGCCAGACGTCATCAATGTATCTCAGCCATTGAGTTATATGGCCCAGGAATGGATTGTTCTCAAATATGAATCTTTGTTCATATTGTGCCATATAAAGTACCGCCATCTCAGGTGCGTATGGACAACCCATAGCGATGCCTTTTATTTGGATAAAAAACGCATTCTCAAATTTGAAATAGTTGCTGCGTAATGTGATTTCAGCCAGTGAAAGGATGAAGGCGGTGGGGACCCGGTGCGGTCTTTCACGTTGTTCAAGGTATATTTCCAAGACCTGCAATGCTTCGTCCTGAGGGATTTGAGTGTATAGTGAGGTGACATCTAGGGTCACCATCAACTGAGTTGTTTGATCAAATGGTTGTCCCTCTATCTTGTTGATGAAATCTGTTGTATCTCTGAGATATGACTTAACCTGCGGTAGAAAGGGTTTGAGAAAAAAGTCTATATATTTTGAGACCGGTTCCAGTGCGGAATCGCACCCCGACACAATGTGTCGGCCAGGCGGTGTTTTGTCATTTTTGTGAATTTTTGGTAAAAAATACAGGACAGGTGTCCTTGGTGCTTTTTTGTTTAAGAATTCAAATTCCTTGGGGCCTAGGAAACCCTCATCAAGTCCTGTCTTGGTTATGCTAGCAATTTTGCATTGTATGGCATGCACAGGATCCTCCTTGAGTGGTCTGTACCAGTCTGTGTTGTTAACATGCGCCGTACCTTCCTCTAAGTACATGGTGCGGGGCCATATCACGACTGCCCCACCCTTGTCAGCTTGCTTTATTAAGATGGACGTGTCGGATTTGAGGTTTTGAATAGCAGATGTTAAGCCTTTAGACATGTTTTTGTTTACAAAATGTTTTTGTTTCTCAAGTTTTGAGAGGGAGGAAAGGACGGCTTGTTCAAAGGCCATGACCTGTTTTGGAATGTTTTGGGTCGGCGTAAACCTGGATTTGACCCTAAGCCCAGTGGTTTCTGAATTAGACATCACTTCGGAGTCCGCGAAAAACACCTTCAACCTAATCTTGCGGCAAAAGTCTAATGCCTCTAATTTAAGTTGGGTGAAGTCCGTTCTTTTATTGGGGACAAACTTGAGGCCCAGGGATAGGAGTCTTATTTCATCCTGAGTCAGTTGCTTATCTGAAAGATTAACTATGGCTGATTTCTCTAGCTCTTTTAAGTTTTGTTGCGTGTGCGCATCTCCCATGGCTGTTTGAAGCGGACCCGTGACTGTCCGCCTCTGCCTAAAAAAGGAGTTGATGCAGCAGCCCCTCGTCTTTTTGAATTGTCTTGTCGAGACTCAGATGACGAGTCAGACGATGTTGTATCTGAGAAAGTGAGGAACCTATTCCTAGATCTGCCTTGGAATGATGTTAGGGCCCCTCTTGATTCACCTGACGTGTAGAAATCCTCCTTCAGGAATGGATAAACTTGCTCCAATTTGAAGGATTTCGAGTCCCTTTCAAATTGGGCTACTTTGGCGTTAAGTGTGTTGTCCTTAAAGAGTTGTATTTCTTTTTCAATCTTATCTAAAAGATTCTTGGCTTCAGTAACCGTTTGGTTGTCAGATATGGTCTTGATTAACTCCTCAATTTCTTTTTCTTCTTGGCTGCAGATACGTTGGGCTGTCTGTATAGTGTGGACCATGAGGTCCCGACTACATTTGGTATTAATCTGACTAAATCCCTTTTTGTAATCTGCGTCCTCGGTGAAAATCACCGGGATGTTCTTTACCTGGAGTCCCTGGAGACTACCTTTCTACCGCAGGTTAAGTCATATCTCAGAGATACAACAGATTTCATCAACAAGATAGAGGGACAACCATTTGATCAAACAACTCAGTTGATGGTGACCCTAGATGTCACCTCACTATACACTCAAATCCCTCAGGACGAAGCATTGCAGGTCTTGGAAATATACCTTGAACAACGTGAAAGACCGCACCGGGTCCCCACCGCCTTCATCCTTTCACTGGCTGAAATCACATTACGCAGCAACTATTTCAAATTTGAGAATGCGTTTTTTATCCAAATAAAAGGCATCGCTATGGGTTGTCCATACGCACCTGAGATGGCGGTACTTTATATGGCACAATATGAACAAAGATTCATATTTGAGAACAATCCATTCCTGGGCCATATAACTCAATGGCTGAGATACATTGATGACGTCTGGCTCCTGTGGCAGGGGAGTCAGACGGAACTAGACCAGTTCTATAATTGGCTTAACTCCAGGCACAGAGACATCAGCTTCTCTATTGAATCAAGTACAAGTAAAATGACTTTTTTGGACATCACAGTAGGGGTCCGCGAAAACACTCTAAACACGACCCTACACAAAAAACTAGCAGACAGAAACACCATTCTTCACTTTAAAAGCTCGCATCCACAGTGCCTGAAAGAAAATCTCCCTTTTGGGCAACTGTTACGAATAAGAAGAAATTGTACTGAAATATCGGATTTTGATCAACATGCCACAAATTTTTGCGCAGAAATGGCCAAAAGGGGCTATCCAAAGAAACTTCTTAACCATTCAAAAAAACGAGCTAGATGCACTACCAGGGAAAACCTCCTGGTGAAAAAAGACAAAAATGAACAGACTGAGTTGGTGTGTGTCACAACTTATGGATCACACACAAATCAGTTCAAACGTATCATTTTAAACAATTGGCATCTATTGGAAGATTTACCAAGTCCGCTACAAAAGCCCATTTTTGCCATGCCCAAGAATAAAAGCATTGGTCAACAACTGATTCGAGCAGACAGTTACATTCCGAAACCCAAAAGTGATTTGCTTTCACAATGGAATCTAAAACCAATAAGCGGGCATCACAAGTGTGGCAACTGCATTTCGTGTTCCTCTACCTTGGAAGGTAATACATTTGACCATGACGGGGTCACATGGAAACATGATATGTTCACTAATTGCCGTACAAAAAATGTCATCTACGCCGTGGTTTGTCCCTGTGACAAAGTGTACATAGGCAAAACCTGTCAACCTGTCAATTCACGTATCACACAACACCGATCCCGTATAAAGAAAAAGGTGTGCACAGCACCCATGGTAGAACACTTCATGAGCCACAACCATGGGGAACTTGATTTCAAATGGACGGTCCTTGCATGGGCGGATCCTAAACAGTATGTACAGGACATAGAGGCGGCACTATTACGCAAGGAGGCCTACCTCATCATGAAATTTAACACTGTCAACAATGGACTTAATGTCCTTAGTGAAGTCACTAGAATATAATTAATGTTTTCCATGTCTCTAGGACTACATGTCCCACAATCCTTAGCGAGAGGGCCCTCCACGCCGGTTGATTCCCGGCACCATGTGACCAAACTATCCAACTTAGTCCACTCCACTCGCGGCGGCGAGCTGTTGTGTCCTTCCAGAACCCAAATACACAAAGCGGTTACTCAACAACCCAGGTAAGACCCGTTTTGGCTATTAGCGCACACACACGAGCTTCCTTCGAGCGTGACCGGGCATTAACCCGCTCGGTTTTTCTGCTTCTCCCTCAGGAATTAATTTTTAACAAGAGACGATTCCGTCCTAGCAAACGGGTGACCCGATGCCTTGAGGGTCCAAGTCCACGGTAAGACGCCACTCGGCGCACAGTCATTTTCCGCTTTACCTGAGATATTTAAACATAGGACATTTATCAGTTCCCCGCTCTTTTCCGTTTTTCCACAGAATACGGCGAAGAGCCTTTTTGCCTTTGGATACAAGTAAGAGATTCCTTTTTAATAAACCCACTTGGGCACAAGATGGACCGTTCTCCTCGCTAACACACAATTCCCTTGTGTTTGTAGATTCTAATTAAAGGGACATTATCAAATTGAAAACTGTGCCTTCCCAGCCTCGACCTCGGAGCGGCTGCTCCTAACACAGAGGTAATTTTCTCATAATGCATGCACGCATCAGTGCCTGCTTGTACTTCATTGTACAATTACTTACCACGCCAATGTCACTACATTGCAGGTTGACTTCCACGGCTTATGATGACTGTTTTTACATAACAAAAGACCCAATCGACCATAGCACTTTGGTCGTATAAGGTATGTTGCATCAGATGGTGCATTCACATGGGATAAGCTTCCTTAAGTCAAAATTCCAGTTTTTAAATTAAATCCCTTGTTCCTTTTCCCCCAACAGTTTCAATGGATTCATTCCACGCCCTGATGAGAATCCGATGATTCACACATTGGTATTCGAAACGCGTTGGCATTCAGCATCATTGTTTTGCCCAAATTGCTTGGCATGTCCCAATTCATGTTGGGTTCTACCTTTTGTCCTGTACACAAATAGTATTCATAATTAATAGTGTTACAGGTAGTGGGGCAAGCATTGAATAAGACGTACCCCCAAAGCCCTTTTTTTGATCCCATCATAAATTCTGAAAAACTGTTGTTTACTGTTTTGACACAATTTATTCACTGTGTACAATGTATACGCACTTATTAATGATTTGTTCACTATAATCCAACACAATCATGGTTCATATGTTGTTTGTTTTGCTTTTTCCCTTGCAAAAATCTCTTTTTGTGTGTTCAATGTAAAGTTGACTATGTATTTTTCTCTTGCCACAAAGTATGAATAATTTATGATTTTTGATAAATAACTGACATAAATCAATTGTCTGAGTTGACTAACATTGTGGTTTACTCTTTAATTACATTAAATGTTGCAATTATGTGTATAGAGGCATAGGTAAATTTTTCTCCTTTGCCATCTTACTGAGACACGTTGTCCAGACCTGCACTTGTATTCGTTGTATTCAGGTCTTTAATTGATTTTATCGAACTGTGCGATGTTTAGAGCTCCCACAATGGACTGGCCTGTTTGATTAAATATAGGACCCCTGTGTACATGTAGATGAAACACTAAAATATAGCGCCATGTCGACAGAACTTGAAAAGAAAAACATATACATCGTTGCCAGAGGCAACAATTTCATTAAGAGCTATTTTTATGCTGACCTGGATTTTAAGCCAATATTAGTTTGCACGATGGGACGAGACCTGTAGGCACTTACAATATCACTTACAATATCACTACAGGTCCCTACAGGTAACTTGATACTAGCTGAAACGTTAAATTAAACGGTGTACATGTACTCCAAATGACATGTGGTGACTACATCCATAAAGGCCAAGTAAATGAGACTTTTCGCAATGTACTAGCCAGCAAGACAGTTTTCAACCTGCAGTCAGACTTACAGCCCCCTTTGGCTATTAAGGATCATACACCATTGAATCACTCTTTTTGGCTTTAAACACCAACCTTTGCTCCAAATCTGGCAAATATACTCCTGTAGACTTTTTCCAGCTTGGTTTCTACGACCTATGTATAGAAATGTACCAATTATTTTTGAATATGTTTTATTTTGAACATTATGTGTTTGGCTGCTTTGTGGACTATAGTACAGCCTTCGATAAAGTGGACGGAAAACGCTTATGGTGGAAATTAGAAAAGTGGGGCATACCATCGAAACTTCTGAGGGCAATAAGGTCACTATACGAGGCCACTTGGGTGCTTGTCAAAACAAGCGCCTGAACAGTTTCCCCCAAAATAACTACAATAAATGGTCTGAAGCAAGGGTGTGTGCTGGCCCCCATCCTTTTCAATTTATATATGGCGGATCTGGGGGAGGCCCTAAAAGGAGCCAGCCTAGTAGCCCCCAGATTAGGAAGTGTGAGGCTACCAGTTTTACAGTATGCTGACGACACGGCTATAATGGACCATACGAAGATAGGCCTACAAAGAGCACTAACTGCATTAAACAGCTTCAACATCGCCAACAACCTAACAGTCAATCAAGGGAAAACCAAGGTCATTATCTTTGGGTCCTACTATCGGAAAAGGCATGCACAGTGGCAATTGGGAAATGCCCAAATAAACTCGGTGGCCGCATACAACTACCTAGGGGTCTGGCTCACGGAACGGGCCAAAGCAAATGTACACTTAAAACAGCAGGCCTCCAAAGCCAACAAGGTAATACATTTGTTAAGACAACTAAGTCAGAACTTGATCAGCTCATCCGCTAGCCCAATTCTGATAGCCCTAAGAGCAAAGCTCCTCCCTGCAATCTGTTACGGTCATCTCGCCTTTCCCGGGAAGATGGACGCTCTTCTCAATTCAGCCCAAGTTAAGGCTTACAAGTCGGTGTTTCACATACCAAGGACAGCAAGAAGAACTAGGCTGAGACTGGAGCTTGGCCTAGTGAGGCCGGACTTGATCTGCCAGGGGGAGCTCATAAAGTTGTATCTAAGGATATTAAGGGCCCGACTAACTCCCTAAAATTCCATCTGAGATCCATCTTCGAAGGGCCAGCCTCGACATGGCACATCAGGCTGGGAAATGCAATCAAAGCCTTGAAGATTGAGGAAGGAAATATCCCGCGGCAGGAAATTCCACTGAATGCTTGGAAGAGAGCAGTTAATAAACAAGTGTATGAAATCTCTTTTGACCTTGACTATAAAACCCTTCGCCGAAGCTCCCACTTGGTTCCATTGAAAACTCATACACGGTAGGAAAATCTCAACAATATCTAGGCGAGGCCTTTACAACACAGGCCCGAAGTAAAATTCTTTACATGAGACTGACCACGCTTGGGATAGCAGACTTTAACCCCGCATGGGCTCAAAGAGGAGAATCCATAACTTGCAGGCTATGCACCTACAAGAGGGAATCTTGGCTGCACCTTCTCTGCTGCTGTCCTCATCTCAACAATGAACGTCGACGAATGCTGTGTCCGATCTGCCTCAATTGGAGTATAAAATCGTGCTCGGAAGTATCAGCCTTGTGCTGGTCAACCACCAACACAATTACCCTAGCGAGATTGGCGAAATTCGTTCACCAAATTAGGTTAGCTTTAAAGGTCAATAACGAAAGTATTCCAACACATGGGAAGCCCACGGCGAAAGCAGCGGACTAAAGCTGAAGTGATCTCGCTACGTAGCACCATCGACATTGCCCCTCCTGCAAGCCTCCTAAAGAAAGAAATGTCCCCTGCACAGACTAACTCCAAGGCATACAAGGTTGGAAAAATGCCAATCATATGGGACTCAGTCAGGGGTGCCGTATTCTTTTATTATATTCTGCTTTCTTAAACTGTTTTTTAGTTCTTTTTTCTTTTAATTGTCTAGCATCCATTTTACCAAGCAAAGAAGCTTACAATCACTGTTCTTTGTATCCTTCCCTTTTACGTAGAATGTTTGGCATCATTTTATTTCTATTTTTCAGGGGGTATTGTGCGTTTGTTACTTTACTCTTTTTCTTTTGTTTCAACGTTGTCCTTGGTTTTCAGCGTAGGGAGGCAGGCCTACTTATTTAGTTCTATGCCAGCTACATGTGATGTCCCTTGCAACTGAGCCTTTTGCTAAATAGACCCTTCTGTCCTATCCGTCTCAGTGAAACCTGGGAGTGGGTCTATCCTCACCTGTATGTCTTGCTAGCATACAGAGGCAGTACTGTTTATTTCCTGCAACCTTATTCGGGTACTTTCTTACTGTTCAGTGTCTTGGTGTTCTTTTCAGAAGCATAGTAAGGCTGCCATGGGCAGTGGCGTAGCTAGAGGGAGGCGGTCCGCCCCAGGCGGCATGAGTTTTAGCGGCGACGGCCTCCCCAACCCCGCTCCTCAATGCGTTTGGTAATACTCACCAGCACCCTCCCTCTTTAATGCGGCCACCGCGGGGTGGCAAATGGAGAGACAGCCACAGGCGCCAGCAGTGCTAGCTACGCCACTGGCCATGGGCTCTGGTGCAAGATTTAGCAAGAGTTTAAGCTATTGGCAATGCAATACCTTAAACGTTCCCAAATGCAAGACCTATTGCACGGCAAATATTTGTTTTACTAGCGCTCAAGCAGCGCTTTCACATTTATCAAGGGCGGGTCCCTTTCTTTAGACAAGCCACATCTAAAGAAAGGGGCGTGTCCTACATTAAAGTGAAACCGTGGCATGGGGGCTTTGACTAAAAAAAAGCATCTGTTTTGTCAAGTTGACAAAGAGATGGGTTTTTTGGGGGTAAAAGCGTCCATGCCGAGGGGGCGTAGCTTGCCTGGCTTCAAGAGGGCCACATGGTAAATGAGCTCCGTACAAATCGCCATATCTATCCTGAAGGAATTCATGTTACCTACTGAGGATCTCTAATACATTGAGGCGCCTCTGATTGCGCTGTGTGGCAGAAACTGAACATTTTTTCTGGGAGCGTTTACAACACGAAGCAAGGAGATAAAGCTGATCTGGGCGGAGCTTTGCCCTACCCGTTGCTGCGTGAGGTGCGGCTGGACCTGTGTTGCAGAATTGAGTCCGGAAGACTGCTGTGCTGATTGGGCCAGGGGCATTGTGCTGGAGGTGGTGAGCGAGCGGCGCAGCCGGTTTCTGATACTAGAGGCCTGTGGGCAGTGTGGTGCTACATGTCCGATTGGGCCCGTGCGGCTGGGACCCGTAAAGAGCTTCCGGTAGGAAAAGAGGAGTCCACAAATACGACACGCTTGTGGTGATAATTTGCATACGGTGGGTGACTGCCCTGTACAGCTGGCTGACTTGCGCTCCTGCAGGGCTCTCCAGGACATAGGACGCTATGCAACTGAGCCTGGCTGCTGTGTGGGCCTAGGCCTCCGTGTTGGTTTCCAACAAGAGGCGGCTCCACTACGGGTGGGAATTGCAGGACGGAGACAGAGGCGAGCTGACCGAGAGCCAAGCTGGGACTCAGTGATCATCTGCTTAACTAGACTTAAACAGAGCTGTGGTAAAAGATAATTGTTGGATCAGCAGAAGGGTTATGCAAAAGGGTAAACCCGGAATCACTGGGACCTGGGTGCTAGACAGTATATAATAGGGTGGCCCCAGTAGTTACAGAACCCAAGTCACAGGGATTGAGGACAATGCAAGTATCATGCAAAGAACAGGTGTAGCCAAGTAGCCATGCTCGTTCCTCAGTAGAGTGGTGAGGATGGGGGATGAAGCCCGTGGGCCGTATTGTCACAAATAAAGTACTAAACTATGGTGCACTGCTATTTACAGGCAGCACCATTTTCATTGAAATGGCCACTCAATTTGCACAGATATGCAGTTTTACTTATAGAATGTGAAAACTGGGTTTCAGTGAATATTTATCATTTGCACATAACATCCTACAACCTTTCCATTCTCATTCCCTGTACTTTAGCAAAAATTGTCACATAGTTCACTTTACTAAATCCTTTCACTTAGTAGTCAGAGAATGAGAATGAAAGGTGGACTCCAATTTTCATGTTAAAAGAATAAGCAGCAATGTTTCATATGATATAGCTTGACATTTGGCCACTGCCTTTGAAAACAGAGACACCTGACAAGATAAAGACAGAATTTAAAGACATGTTAAATGCCCATTGACAGTCTGAACTCCAGAATTGTTATTTCTGGGGGGATGCTGCAGCACCACCATCCCCCTGCATCCCTACTTCCTGCATCTATATGTCAGACAAAGACGCACATCATTTAAGTAAGTTAGACCATCACAAGTGTAACCTGTCCTGTTTGGGACTTATCAGTTTTATGTATTACATGTGCTCTAACATGAATAAATGTTGAGTGGTCACAGTCGATGGGTCAAAGTATACCATCTCTTCATTACTGAGAAATGTTTTGGGTGATTTTTTGTCAGTCCTTTTTAATAGGTTTAACCTTAAAATAAAACATTAAAATAAATTGGCTCTCATAGTACCACGTGTTATACCGTCTTCAGCTTTACAGTAAATAACAGCTTTTACTTAATAGTAGTACCCAATGATATTCATTATGACAGACTTGAGACACACCTCAAAGATTGGAATGTGTGACCAATTGGACAGATAGAGACAAATGCATAGAAGATGCATACACTTTCTCATTTTTGTTACCAGCATATATTCAGATGTTCTTGTGAAGCAGGGGATGTTTTGCCTCCCAGCACTACAATACTACCAACCCAAAAATACCAATAGGCTGACAATTAAGGGGTGTGAGAAATTGAGTTGTTGGTTGAGAGGATAAGCGCCACAAATCTTGTCAGGGTGAACCACAAAAAGTCACTAAATTAAACTGTGCTTAACTCTCTGGTGGCTTCGCACAAAAGTAATCAGGTTTAACTTAGACAATGTGTAAAGTATTTATTAAGGACTTAACATTTGTAAAGTAAAAACCCAACACAAGAAAAATCCCACACTAATTTAGAAAAATAGAGTAAACTTGAATGAATTATTTGACACCAAAAGGACAAAAATCCAATCAGTAAAACTGGATTTTGTACATTTTTAAAGTGAAAAATAGCACTTAAGAGATCAAAGCTAGGGGTGGGCAGAAAACTCTGCTCCACCAGCATAGCGGATAAAGTCAGCCACCCCTGCTTCTCAAAGCAGCCAGGCTGGGGAGAGCCTCCTCGGGCCCCGGTGGACACCCTTCCCCAGCGCCCGGACCCTCGGCTGGCTTGCATGACGGGGGGCTCCCGCACCCCGGGGCCTGCCGGACAGAGCATGAGCCCCGGGCCCGGTCCCAGCTTCTGAACCCAAGCCAGGCTGGGGAGAATCTCCCTGGGCCCCGGTGGACCCCCGTCACAGCCACCCGGACCCTCGGCTGGCTTCCAGGACGGGGGGCTCCCGCAGCCTGGGGTGCATCATGAGCCCGGTCCCCGTCCCAGCTTCTGAACCCTAGCCAGGCTGGGGAGAGCCTCCCCGGGACCCAGTGGACCCCCGTCCCTAGCGCCCGGACCCTCTGCAGGCTTGCAGGATTGGGGGCTCCGGCACCCTGGGATCTTTGGATGGAGCACGAGCCTCGGGCCCGGTCCCAGCTTCTGAACCCTAGCCAGGCCGGGAGAGCCTCCCCTGGCCCAAGTGGGCCCCTGTCCCCAGCGTCCGAACCCTCGACTGGCTTGCAGGACGGAAAACTCTCGCACCCTGGGGCCCGCCAGACAGAGCACAAGGCCCGGGCCCGGTCCTAGCTTCCAAACCCTAGCCAGGCTGGGGAGATCTTCCCCAGTGGACCTCCGTCCCCAGCACTCAGACCCTCGGCTGGCTTGCAGAACGGGGGCTCCCGCAACCTGGGACAGAGCACGAGCCCCTGTCCAGGTCCGGTCACAGTTTCTGAACCCTAGCCAGGCCGGGAGGAGCCTTCCCAGGCCCCAATGGGAACCCCGGACCATCGGCTGGCTTGCAGGATGCGGGGATCTCACACCCCAGGGCCTGCCGGATCGAGCTGAAGCCCCAGGCCCGGACCCAGCTTCAGAACCCTAGCCAGGCTTGGGAGAGCCTCCCCGGGCCCTGATGGACCCCGTAACCAGTGCCTGGACCTTCTGATGGCTTGGAGAATGGGGGCTCCCACACCCAGAGGCCTGCCGGATGGAACTCAAGCCCCAGGCCCGGACTCAGCTTCATAACCCTAGCCAGGCTGGGGAGAGCCTCCCCAGGCCCCGGTGGACTCCAGTTCCCATTGCCCAGACCCTCGGCTGGCTTGGAGGATGGGGGGCTCCCGCGCCCCAGGGCCTGCCGGACGGAGCTCAAGGCCCAGGCCCGGTTCCAGCTTCTGAACCCTAGCTAGGCTGGGGAGAGCCTCCTGTCCCCCAGCACCCAGATCCTCAGCTGGAACCAAGGAGGGTTAAGCCCAGGCCACGTCCTCGCCCAGACGG